>NW_019739016.1:133109-141345 GCF_002891405.2 Cryptotermes secundus
ACTGAAGCGTATTCAACCTTGGATCTAACTACAGTAAAGTATAATATGAACATGCATCCAAGGGTTGAATAGTTAAAGGTGATACTGCGAATTATACCTAGCATCTTAACTATTATCTTAATAATAATAACAGACTGTAAAGTCCATATTAAAACAACTCAATTCAAGAGCTTGCATTTTCTTATAACTCGCCTGATGATGACCTACAAATTTCGAAACATGTAGCATACTCCTTTAAATAATAAACAATTGTGATACAGTAGTATCCTTCCAGCCGCGCTATGGCCCTGGGGTCGACTGAACCTCTAACTGAAGTGAGTACCAGAAATCTTCCTCGGGTAAAGTGAGGCCGGCGAGTAAGTCTGACGAACTCACCGCCATCTCTGACCAGATTGTCTAGAGAAAATGTGGGAGCCTCGACGTCTCACAAACTTATGGGCCTCCACGGTCCGTTACATGGGTACCTTCACTCATTTATTTGAAAATTGTAAAGTATTTAAAGAAGAAAATGTAAAATATTATACTACAAGACGTTTGTGTGCTCCCGTAAAAGGAGTTAGTGACGGATATTTTGGAAGGTATCAAGTAGAAGAGCCCTCCACTTTGGAGTCGGGACGCAAGGCTGACGACCTTGCTCTGTAAAAAAAAATATTGTTGCGAAATCCAGAGAAGTGAAAACCGGTTGCAATCTAGTAAAATCTTTTGAGGAAGGCTATGGCTCAAAATTAGCAGTTTTTCCGAAGATGATGATAACGAGATAACAGTATTTTCAGTTGTGGTTTTATATATAAATTATTAATGTATAATGCTGACTCGTACTTGCAGCCGTAAACTAAACAAACAGGGTGGTCCCTGGACNGTCGTAAGTGCCAAATATCGAAATTTCGACGTCTACAGAATGTGTTACATTTCACACAAATTGAGAGCTGTTGGTAAGTTATCTGAAGTACATTACCGGGATTGATGTAGAGGAAATAGTTTATTATATTTGTATGAGTTAAGGAGTTTTACTTATATTTCTTTCCCTTCAAATAACAGCTATCATTTCTGAGATGATAGCTTGACACTATAGGATTTAAAGCTTGACTCCGAGAGTTCAAACAGAAAATATTTGAAATCTTCAACAACAAACGGCGTAATCAGCATTTACGAAAAGACTAGGAAGCCGGTCACAGTAGCTGCGCTGTCTGAGGCATGTACTGTGTTCTCTTGTTCGGAAGCCTGGATTGTGGATTCCTTTCCCAAACAAAGCATGGATGTTTGGTGTGTGTATGTGTTTATTCTGTGTTTGTGTTGTCCTGTGTTTAGGTAGAGGTCTTGCGACGAGCTGATCACTCGTACAAGGAGTTATACCCTCTGTAAAATGATAATAAAACTGAAAAAATCAGAGGCCAGTGCCCAGGGAGGCTGCAGAGCTATAGAAAAGAAGGACTAGGAAACCGAATTAGTGATTAATTAACAAAGAGCCACGGAAAGGAATGTGATAATTATGCAATGCAATGCAATCCTGCAAACTACATTATAATAACAACAAATATTCATTTCATAAATAAGCTTGGAAAATGGAGCGCGAATTCAGTTACTATAAAGAGACAAATATTAACAGATGATGCAAAGGCGTACGTGTGAAATTAAATCCAGGATTGCCATGTCAAAAGCTGCATTTAGCAAGAAGAATCTTTTTACCAGCAAATTGGACTTAAATTTGAGAAAGAAACTAGTGAAATGCTACATTTGGAGCATAGCTCTGTATGGGGCTGAAACCTGGACACTTAGGTCAGTAGATCAGAAACATCTGGAAAGTTTCGAAATGTGGTGTTGGAGAAGAATGGAGAAGATCAGTTGGACCGATTATGTGAGAAATGAAGAAGTGTTAATTAGAGTTAGTGAGCAGAGGAATATCCTACATGAAATAAGAAAACGGAAGGCTAATTGGATTGGTCATGTTTTACGCAGAAACTGCCTTCTAAAAGAAGCTATCGAAGGAAAGATAGATGGGCGGATAGAAGTGACAAGAAGACGAGGAAGAAGAGGTCAGAAAATGCTGGATGACATTGGGGACAGAAGAGGATATATTTTCATTTGAAGGAAAAAGCTCTAGATCGCATCACATGGAGGAACTGTTTTGGAAGAGACTGTGGACCTGTCGTCTTGACAAATTACTGATAAATGAATGTATGAATGAAAGAGACAAACGCTGAGACACCGTAGTGATCATTTCAAATATTCCGGTCTCTTATGTGAAATGCATTCATTGGTGATCACTTAGCTACAGTCCGGATATCAATGCCACATACTCAAGAAATGTGACACAAAAACAACAGAGTACGCATGTACCTAACATAAGAGTATATGGAAATTGAAAGGTTCGAGGCGGTGAAATTTCATATTGTCATATTCTGGGCTAAGAAGATTTCAAAATATTCTTGTAATTGGGTACCTAAAATCGGAAGGAATATATTAGAACGAAACCTCGCTAATCCCGTAAATCTTAATCCGTATTTAGGATAATCCGGATAGGAACATGAAAAAATTCTATTCACATTTGATTTGAGTACGTACTCCAAAAGACACATGGACTTTAGGAGCAAGACAGATTTGGGCAAGAGGGCTTTCAGACTATGTTGAGGGCAGCTGGAGAGGCAGAACCCACGCAAGAAAATATTCAAGATTGGCCTGAGCTGGATGAAGGAGACCCAATATTTCAGCTTCTGAAAGAGGAAGAAATTACTGCAGTGATATTTCTATATTTATTTTAAACAGCACTGCGTATATAATAAAATTTCAATTTATTTGTTTTGTATTTTATGGCCATCTTTCCCTTAGTTAATCCGAATGACATGCTCCCAAAATTAATCCGCATTAGCGAGAGTTTACTATACTTCCATTTTCAAGATTGATGTCCAGTCTACTGCGAGGGCTGAGGCAGTGTTTCTCGGAAAATTTGGCCCGAACCTTCTCTGGAGATAGATCCAACATATTCCTGAGAAATGCCGGAACCAAGCTATGAGACTGCATGATGTATTTAACCACAAGAACACGATATATATTTCCACTTCGATTCAGCGAAGCATTCGATTACTCGACATGAAGCTTACATTTTATGAGAAATTGACATTCCGAAGCTTCTGCAGACCGAGGTAGACGTTCACATATGTTTCGATGGAAAGTCAATGTACATCTGCCGGAATATCACAGGAAATTGCATTTTCCCTTAAGTAGAAAATTTGTCAGCAGACCACAGTAGCCGCGCGTTCTAAGCATGAACTGTCTTCGCCCGCTCAAACACTGGGATCGTAGCTTCGAATCCCATTCAAAGGCGTGAATGTCCGTGTGCGTTTATTCCGTATTTGTGTTCTTCTGCGTGTAGGTAGAGGCTGATCTCCCGTCGAAAGGGTCCTACCGACTGTGTATAGATTAATAATCTGGAAATGCATCCAAGGTCCACAAGGGCTGTAGAGCCATAGATTGATAGAGATATAGATAAACCATATGTCACTGTAGTAAACATTTCGTACAGGGGATTTCTTTGGTTCTGAATATTTGCTATACTGAGGAAAAAATCAAAAGAACTTACGCCGTAGGAAACTTAACAGTGTAAATATTGCATAGATTTCTGTTGAACTGTGCACTTCAGAGATATGTAAATCATATGATGGAATGTAATGTATAATTTATGATTCAGACATATAGCAATATTTAGGTCTGAGATATTCTGCACGTTATATTATTTCTATTCAGAAGTTGTAAAATTATATTCTATGTTTTTGTTACATTCTTTTTAGACATATTTTGCCTTGGAATTTTTTAATAAAAATAATTATTTCTACATTAATTTATAATTAAGCAGTATACTGTATATTTATTATAAGATACGTAATTCAGAACACGTACAAAATAAATAGATTATAGCAATATCTGGACATCCATGATTGGTGAAAAGAAGCATAAAACTTAGATGATCAGTGTTAAGAAAATCCAAAATAGTGTACAAGTTGCTATGAGTATAATTGCGGTAGGATTATTTATAATTTAGCGACATCATCATCATCATCAAGAAAAACATCATCCTCTCCAGAATTAGGTCTATTGAAAATTGTTAGGGCTATTTAAAGAGAAACTTACCTTGTTGCAAAGATTTTCCATAAATTTTTTGAAATTTTGATCCGTATTTGAAGTTCGTTTTTAGAGTTCTACCAGAACTCGTCTTCTGGTTCTTCTTCTTCATTATTATTATTTTTTAATTTGTAATTACGATCTGAAAGGATATATCCTCCAAAACTCCTCATGAAAAGTGTTTCTACTGATATCAGAGTTCTCACTTCTTTTTTACAATCCATTATTCGCTGACACAAGACAATACTGGTTCAACAAACATCTCTTCAAATTTTATTCTTTTATGTATAAAAACTAACAATATTTAGGATGTACAATTGCTATTATTCTGACAAAATTTGTAATTTTTAGAATCAAATCTATTTCTCCTCCAAGGACTTTTACCCCAAATAACTGAAAAAATTACTTTGTTGCGCTACCCGATATTAATCAACATATATGATTATTGATCAAAATATGATATTGTGGATTTTACTATCAATTACTATCACGTTATGAACACCATATGAATTAATTAACCCTTCCAAGATATCGTATTAATATTCTATTCATTTGAAATCAATTGATATCAAAGTAACTTTGGAAGTAAATAAGAAATTAATGACTTGAGACTCTGGAATGTACCCGTACTCAGCATCTAATATGTAACGGAGGGCTGAAGGACAGTTGCGGAGGGAAGTAGGGTCCAGCTGTCGCAGAGATTCTGCTCCAGAGGGTTGTAGGCTTAATTATGCGCGAAGGGTGAAATCTCTATGCCGAAAGCAAATCCTGACTCACCTCACAAACTCGGTACCAAATATCTGGCGAAAATCTTATTAAGTACCAAATACGTGAACGTTGAATAAAATTACTGTTTATGAATATTTGTAGAAATTCACAAATTTGCAGTATTTTAAAACGTAACATTTCATTATTGTATATTAGGAACATATTTTAAAGTGTATATGTAAAAAAGTAAAAATATACAATTAATTTATATCTTTAATATAAAACACCTAAATGAAATACAAATTAGCTAGTAAGTTTAGGATTATTTATTTCTTGTATACCAAGAATTTCTTAAATATATATACACGAAAATTGCTGTTTTAAACCGTACTAAAATTGTATTAGAAAAATACAAAGATATCATTTCCGATTTGAAAGTTTGTTTCCCTTAAAGCAATAATCAAAATATTTTACTGTGAGATTTTCTGAACTGCAGTTGCAAATGTTTTCTTCATGTTTGTATGTACGACGATTTTATAAGCGTATAGGCCTATGTTGATGAAATATGGGGTTCTCAGTAAAGTGTTTAGGCATTTCATATTTATACGTTTGTTTAGGGGAAAGTGTCTGATTAGGTTTCTTAATTAGGTTCGTACGCAAACACGAGGAGTACCTACATTTTTACTACACCCATCCATCCGTCTGTATGCATGAAAGATAATGATAAGGGCTCAATAAATAGTTATTAAATTTAGTATTACAGAGCTGTAGTAAATCTGCCTCCATGTTACAATTTTGCTTAAAATAGAACAAAAATAATAGGTACTTTAGACCTGAATGCATTTTTTTTCTAACGAATCGCTAAATATATATCGAGCTAAAAATGTTTCAAATAAATATTAGGGAGAGAAATTAAGGACCCACTTATCTTCGGAATTACTGTGTTTTAGACCTTGTTCTTCGCCCACTTTTCTAAATATTAGGGAACACGACATTTCGGGAAAAATATCTGTTTCAGTCCTCACAAACGGGGGAAGACAACTGCTCTGTTGGGTTCCTTAGAAAGAGCTAAACTCAATCGCTGTACCTGAATATTTTACATTATTTTGAGATCACTTTAGAATCCAGTAACACATTTTATATTCAATGATTTTTTCCCAAAAATATTTACAGTATTTTAAATAATTATACTTTAAGTATTTCCTAACTTCCGCAATCAACAACCAGCAGCGATCTCCCGAACACACCTGAAAATTAACCATATATTTTATTCTAGATAATAATTAAGCTTCTTCTCACTTGAATTTATAGGCCTATATATACATATATACTTAGTTAAAATATAATTTACCATGTCTAGGATGTTTTTTATTCTCATTCATAATTAGTCAATTTACACAAAAATGTATGTTTCAATTTTTTTCTGAGAAATGTCGGAATTAAGGAAAGACCGAAAGAAAAGAAGAAAGCCTTGAATGTAGAGTACGTAGACTACGATAGAATTAGTGCAATAAGTAGTGCTCTATTGCAGTAATATTCTGAATCGTACAGGGAACAATATGCACAGTTTCAATATGTTTTTATGTTTGTAATAAATTTGAATGCCGATCGTAGTGGTCTCGCGGTATAAGGCATGAAATGTCTTCGCTCGCTCGAACTCTACAATCGTTGGTTCGAATCCCACTGAAGGTATGGATACCTGTCTGCGTTTGTTCTGTGTTTGTGTTGTCCTTTGTAGGTAGCGACCTTGCGTCGGGCTGATCTCCCATCAGAAAATTCGTACCGACTGTCTAAAATTAAGAAATTGAAGTGAAACGAGGCGTTTCAAGGATGCCCCATATTGTAAGTGGGAGCAACAGCAATAAAAGCAGAGAGAATAATTAATTTTTAATATATGCTTTTATGCCTCGCATATTTTAAAACATATCGTCTAACTGCCAATAAATTCAGGTGAATTTAATATTTGTCTATTGTAAGAGAATAGTTTTTTTTAATTCGCTTAGTGGGGGTGGAATCCAGTTGGGTCCACTAGGAGCGGCGGCCACTGATTAGCCTATTGTACCTGCTCTGGGTGATTATGATTGTGGAAAATTTTGTGGAATGAAGATTGGCAAGGGAAACCGAAGTACTAGGAGAAAACCTACATCAGAGCCACTTTTTCCACCACAAATCCCACATAACCAGAACCGGGCTCGAACCCCGGGCGCCGCGGTGGGAAGCCAGCGACTAACCGCTTGAGCTATGGCGCGGCCTAGAGAATAGTTCGTAGCAATATTATTTATTTACAGAATACAGAGTACAGAATATAATTTCTACTCTTCACAATATTCATTGTTCCAAACAACATGAAGACGGTGAATGTCTCCATGCAATTTGCAATTCCTTCTTGAAAGGAGCCTCTCAACTACTACGTTGTATATACGAGTGACATTCGGAAAGTAAAGATACAAGTCCAGTAAAACTACAAGGGAAATTATTTTCTTCAGAAATAGCAGTGCTGCCGTGTGAGAGAGGAACCGTACGACAGCGCAGAGTTCCCCGGCTACAGTCACGACAACGTTGTGCTCTCAGTGTGTTTTTAAAATGGCCGTGTCAATTCAAAATCCCGCCAAATGTGAGGTCCGTGCAATATTTCGATTTCTTCATGAGAAAAGAGAAATTCAGCGCCAACTTGTTTCGGTTTACGGAGAAGATGTTATGAACAGACAAAATGGCAAAATTGTGTCGGGAATGTGAAGTGAGGAGAAGTGATATGCATGAGAAGTTGAATGCTATCAGTTTTCACTGAAGAAATCATCCAAAAATTTATAAAATCTTTCGTGCTGACAGAAGTTAAACTATCGATGAACTTCATCAACAATATCGGACAATGATGAGGTTCAAGACGCGGTGACGACAGGCGGGAGATTTCTAGGACGCTGGAGAAAAAAACACTCTTTCCCGAGCTCGCATTGCGATCCGTGGTGACTATGTTGAAAAGTAAATGAATGTGTGCTGTGAAAGTGCTATAAGTGAATAAAAAATACTTTACAAATATTTTCTGGATTTTGTATCTTTACTTTCCGAATACATTTTTTATTTAGGCCTAAAATCTCGTTACGAGGGATATGTAACTCTATACACAATATATCTGTATAGTCCATTCTCAACATGAGTGTCAAAAAGGACATAGACTTATAGGTATATATCAAATATTACTATGTATCGAAGATTGACAAAACACAATCGACCACCCTTTCTATAAGAAAACTTAAAAGGAAGGATGTTGATATTTCATTTGTAATTTTATTTTTGAACAGGGATTATATTTGTAGGCTTTAAAATTTAACAGTTTTGTTCATTAAGATATGTCTCACATAAATTACAGTGACTTGGCGTTTAATACCGTATTTTCGCATGTATAGGCCGCACA
>NW_019739016.1:145329-152457 GCF_002891405.2 Cryptotermes secundus
AACGATTATTTATTTTTTAAGGAACTGAATACATTCAAATGAATGAATGTATTCAGTTCCTTAAAAACGATTATTTATTTTTTAAGGAACTGAATACATTCAAATGAATGAATGTATTCAGTTCCTTAAAAAATAAATAATCGTTCAGCTCGGAATATTCTGGCCTTAATTTTCAATATTCGAGTCGAAAAAATTACCACAGGAAACCCCACTTAATGTATATAACATTTTAAAAATATTTGTAATTTAAATTAATTTTAATTGCAAATCCTTCAAAGTTTCAAACTAATAACGTACTGAAATAAGTGATGGTTACAAGTAGAATTCTTGTATCATAACCTGTCAACAGAATGTCGAAGGTTGTGTCTTGTAGGAAGTATTTATTTGATAGTGCAATGTCGGATCACTGTAGTGGCATACAGGAATATAATTGTCGAAGTGAATTTTTTGAAGTGAAGGGAAACTAATTAATCATCAGAAAATTGGATATGCTCGATGACAGTTTTACACTTACCATAACAAAAATAATGCAACGTAAATAAAATGTTGAAATCTGTCATGTAATCCTCTCAAGCAAAGTGGGAAAATTAACCCGGAAAAGAAGTGTACAGTCCTGGTGAAATTTAGAACTCTTAAGAGCGACGTCATACTCGTATTTACTTCCTGTCTACCCATGAAACTAGTTAGGCTGATTAAAATGTGTTTAAACGAAACTTATATTAACATCCTTATAGGTAAACATTAGTCTGATACTTTTTTATTCAGGATAATCTAAAACAAGGAGATGTTTTAAAGCCAGTACTTTTCAACATTTCTTTAGACTATGCCATTAGGAAGGTCCAGGAAAACCAGGTGGGATTGAAAGTAAATGAGACACATCAATTGTTGGCCTATGCCGATGATGTGAATCTACCGGGTGATAATGTAGATACCATAAAGGAAAACATACAAACTTTAATTGACGCAAGTAAAGAGGTTGGTCTAGAAGTAAACACAGAGGAAACTAAGTATATGTTGCTCTCAAGTCACCAGAATGCAGAACAAAATTATGACATAAAGGTAAATAATAGATGTTTTTAAAAATGTGGCATAGTTCAGATATTTTGGAAAACTACAAAAAATCAAAATCTGATTCAGGGGGAAATTGAATTCAGGTAATGTTTGCTACCCTTCAGTCCAGAACTTTTGCCTTCTCGTCTGCTGTCTAAAAATGCAAAAATTAAAAGATACAAAACTATAATGTTACCTGTGGATCTGTATGAGTGTAAAACTTGGTCTCTTACATTAAGGGAGGAACATAGACTGATAGTGTTTGAGAACAGGGTGCTGAGGAGAATATTTGGACCAAAGAGGGATGAAGTGACGGAAGGTTGGAGAAAACTGCATAATGAGAGAGTTTCATAACTTGTACTCTTCTCCAAGTAAAATTAGAATGATCATGTCAGGGAGGTTGAGGTGGGCAAGGCATGTAGCATGAATGAGGAGAAGAGGAATGCATGTAGGATATTGGTAGGAAATCCAGAAGGAAAGAGACCACTGGGAACATTAAGACGTAGGCGTATAAACAATATTGAAATGGATCTTAGAGAGATAGGATGGAAGGGTATGGATTGGATTTATCTGGCTCGGGATAGGGACCAGTAGAGGGCTGTTGTGAACACGATAATGAACCTTCTGGTTCCATAAAGTGCTGGAAAGTTCCTGAGTTGCTGCACGATTGGCGGCTTCTCAAGAAGGGCACAGCTTCATGAGTGAGTGAGTGAGTGTGTATGAGTTTAATTACTTCCACGGCCAGTACAATATGATTTCTAGAAAGTGAAGCTTGATGTCTTGAAGCAGAGCATTATGGGACCATAAAGAATCGTAAATCGTAATATCATGAAATTTTTTCAAGTGGAGAGTGGTGGTCTTAAAATCTCTTTACGTAAAGCAATTGTGAATTTAAACCGTAATTCTCAGATTCTAACAATATATGTATAATTCTAGAATAAGTATGCAGTCTCTATTTTACGACATGTTTCGGCCATTATTTTTGATCATCATCAGGTAGTATTTATACTGTCACTCAGAACTCTTTCTACCATTTCCTCATCCATTGGCCAATGTTAGCAGTTTGGGACAGGTCATGTTGTTGTTGACTGTGTAGGTTGTTAGTTAGAGATTTAAATACTGTAAATTATATAACAAATTATTCTAGTTTTCCCATAATTAAATTCCTTTCCCTATATAAAGGTTTTTTAATTTTGAATCAGTTTCAAAATATCTTATAGTCACTTTATTCTTAACTAAGTTAAAATTGATAAGATACATTTAGAAATAGTTTAATTTTGACAAGGTAAAAAAGTAAAGCTATCCCTGTAGCAGGCCGTGAAGGCCCATAGGTTTGTGAGACGTCGAGACTCCTACATTTTCTAGACATTCAGTTCACAGATGGCATGAAGTTGTCAGCTTTTAGGCTCCAACGGCCCTTTACCCCCAAGAAAATTGTTAGTTAATTATTATTTTTGTTGCTATTGAAATGTTTGTTATTTTTATTTATTTATATTTACTTTATTTGGTCGTGTAGGCTTCTGTCCTGTGTAATGATTGCTTTCTTTATGAGCACGGCAGAGTCAGGATCTCCTATGGTGCGTGAATTCTCTTGTCGCAAAGTGGGTTTATATTTATATGTGTATTCTTCGTGTTACCTTTTTGTGTGGTGTTCTGAAATGTAAATATACATGGGCATAGCAATAATGATAATACGGCCTTCCAAAGTTCTGAACATTGGTCAATTGAGGGGAAATATCAAAGAGATGAGAGAGAGATTTGGGAGTGACTGTATAAGAACTCTTTATAGTTTGCACCTTGTTGTGTTTTAGATAATACATTAAGTGGCTCCGTCAATATGGGTCCACATTAAGACAATTTAGGAACTTGATTTATTTTTCTTCTAACGCCTAATGAGGCACTATGTTACAAGTCGGAAGGTCGCGGGTTCAAGTCCCGATGAGATTATTGGATTTTTTTTTTCAATTGACCTAATCCTTCCAGCCGTACTACGGCTCTGGGGTCGGCTCAGCCTCTAGCAGAAATGAGTACAGGAAACCTCCTGAGGGTATAGGGCGGCCGGCGTGTAAGACTGATTACCTTGCCACCATCTGTGAGCCGACAGTCTAGAAAATGTGGGAACCTCAATATTTCGCAACCCTATGGGCCTCCACGACCTGTTACAGGCATAGCTTTACTTTTCCTTTACGCCTGATGATGACATAGAAAAGGTCGAAACATGTAGTATCATATTACATAATAAATAATAGTGACACGCAGTATCCAATTTCATCTTCATTTGTAGATGTTTACGTCGGGTTGGAGGATCCACTTACTCCTTTATCTCCTTTATGTAAGTACTACATGATGATCAAAAATACTGGCCGAAACATGTCGTAATGTAGAAAGTGTATAATTATCATAGAACTGTATATACATTGTGAGACTGAAACTGAATTAAAATATTCTACACACAGTATGAAGCTAAAATACAATTTTACACAAATTCTGAAGTAACAGATTTCTGTATTCAATTTTTATGCGATACGGACTGTACCAGCTTTCTTCTCTGCAGGCTTCAAAACTTCTGATCCAACACCATCATGCAGGACGGTTCAGCGCTTTCCCTGGTTCTATTTAATGTAGCGATTCGTGTTTTGTTTTATGAGTTAAGAACTCACTTCATGTATGGGAGGGTTCGGTTTTTTCTACCCCTGACACCTGTTGCTCCTAAAAGTAAATGTTTTTCATAAAGTTGGGGAAAAAATGCTTTTCATTGATCTCAATTGAGCAGATGGTTTTGTCTTTTGCATGTCACGTGATTATTGTAACTGAGAATGAGAAAGCCGTATGTGCGACTTGTAATGTCTTGCTCATTTGCCGATCGCTTGAAAATCACGTATAATTGGAGACACTTCGATATTTATGTTTTTGCATGCACAGTTTTCTATTCTCTACAGAGCGTCACTCTAAAAATATGTGATTCTTTTTCATGATAGTCTTCGATATCGGAAACTTAACATGTCTCAATAGATTTTATAGAGCTTGAGCTACATAAACGACATATTTTAAATTATTATAACATGAGCAAATTCAGACCGCCTCTGTGGTCTAGTGGTCAGAGTTCCTGGTTACAGATCCAGAGGTCCGGGTTCGAATTCCCTGCGCTGAGATTTTCTAAGAAGTAGTGGGCCTGGAACGGGGTCCTCTCAGAATCGTGAAAATAACTGAGGAGCTATTTCAAGGAAATAGCGGCTCCGGTCTAGAAAATCGAGATTAACGGCCATGGGGATCCGTTGCGCTGACCAAGTGACACCCTCTATCCGCTAAATTTGGTATTAACTTCGACAAAAAGCGGCGGTCGCTCAGTCGGTATAGTTCGTATGCGGACTACAGGCCACGGAGTTTTTTAACTAGCGTAGTTGGTTGAGGCGCTGTGCTAAAAGCCGGAACTTCATGAGTTCGATTCCTATAAGATCTTTGGATTTTTTAGGTGACCTAATCCTTCCGGACGCAAAATGACCCTGGGGTCGACACAGCCTCTAACAGAAATGAGTACCAGGAATCTTCCTGGAGGTAAAGGGCGGCCGACATGTAAGGCTGAAAACCTCGCCCTCATCTCTGAACCGGTATTCTAGAAAATGTGGGAGTCTCGACACCTCACAACCCTGTCAGATAGCTGTACCCTTATTTCCTAAGGTTTTCCAAACAATTAGACAGAAGTCGCGCTATATGAACATTCAGCAACAGACATTGGTTCTCTGAAACACAACCGAAGGTTACAAAAGTTTCTTACTCTTGACAACAATTAAAATGAAAGTCCTTCCACCTGAGTTTACAGTACTAAATGTTTGTACTTACTTATAGGAGCATATGTAATTAAAATAGAATGAACATGCTTCTAGTGCGTTACTTTATTAATATTTAAACTTTGTTACTTTCATGATAATTAAACAGAAGAGAACGAATGAACAAAAAATTATGCTAAGAATATATTTCCTAACATATATTACGTTTCTGGACATTTTTATCGCCTTTTCTTTATCTCAAAACCGTCCTTTTTATTTTTCAAAACAGCGTTTCGGAGACTGGATTCTGTCTAGGTCTTCAGGTAAAACCTACTCAGTTGGGTTCAATCGACAGAGATAGTCATACAAAATTTATATATATGATCATGCAGTACCAATAAGAATATTGACTTATAGACTTATATTCCAGAGATCATGGTTAAGAATCATAGGCTATCCTGATATTTTTCATGGTTTTCCTAAGCCCTTCGAGAAAATCCCTGGGTAATATTAAATTAAACCACGACAGACACTTTAAACCCTTTTCCAATTAAATGATTTATAAGTCATCCTATCATTATAAACCACAGAGTTTAGCTACTAACAGCCTAGTTAAATAATCAACATACAATCTGTGTACTACCTGCATGCAATACTTTACATGCCTAGCTCCAATATTCATCATCAAAATCAAAGTTAAGAAGAGATTTCACGCGTCAACCAGGTTGCTGTAGAGCATAAAATGTTTATCTTGACAGTTGGACTTCAGTCTCAGGGCAGAGTTCAGAGGTCAACTTCTTCATGAAAAATTCACTTGGAAATCCATCTGAGTGACATTGTGAATTGTCTGGAATGACGGATTTAGAAAAAAATTATCAGAATCCTAGCATAATTCATCTTGAATGCGAAATACATCTCCGTGCACAAGATGAATAAGAAAAGGCTGCGTGAGTGTTTAGTGTGACCTGACTGGTCAAAAGTTTTTATCTTGTATATTGCAGGCTTTCTAAACTAACTGTCCTGCAGTCTATGTGTTACTGGCATACTCAGTCATAAAAACACAATTTCTGGGACAAGTACTGAAATTGCTTTAGCACTTACTGTGCTCAGTTTAAAAAGTATAACAACAGGCATATATAGTCTTGAATAATGGACTACTTATAGCGGCCTTCGATGACTATCCCACCTAACGAGAGATCTTGCAAAGTAAAACGAAACAAAGGCGGGAATCAGACATATAAAAATGTACAGAGTTTTATAATTGGTGTACATTTAAATTAATTGGATTATCGGCTGGTTTGAAATCCTGCTTAGCGCCGCATATAATCACACAGTCGGCAAGTCTGTCTCTACACATGAAACAACTCTAAAATCACGAAACGAAATTCTATAATATTTGATACTGAGAAGTTTGACTAACATTTGTCGTCATATTCCAACTTCTATTAAATCCAACAAAAATAACTAACACATTAAGACCAACTCATATATAAAACATCATTTCTGAAATATTTATCAAGGTCAAGAGCGTTACGAAAGATATTGTACAAATACATTAATTATATATGTCATAATTAATATAGTTCTTCTACACTTCTTAGTGTTTTAATTGAGTAAGAACTGTTAAACTATGCGCAGGTTTATTATTTTTAATGTTCAGCGCTCAGCTGTGATATTTAATTCATGTGAGCTTGTGTTTCCCTTTTTTCTGAATTCATAGATCTATACGAACATAAAACTTAAATATAATAGAAATAGAATTTCGCATAAGACTTCATCTCAATATGCACTTAAATATTTTGAGCTTACGCATGTTGACATAAATGTTAATGCGACATTCTCCCGTGATCACCTCGCAAGTGCACAGTGTAGATATAAGTATACTCCCACCGTCTATTTATTACTCAGATCCATGAGAGAAATACCTCAATATTAGAAATGAAAAGAGAAGGAAACTTGAAACGAGGAACCGTAAAAATCACTGAAGATGTAAGTTAACATCGTACCAAAGAAAGTAGGTGATAAGTTCTTACAGTTTCTTCTTGTTTTCTTTCATTTTTCTTCTGAATTTGAACAGATTTGGTGCTACTCATTCATTCATCTGTAATCTGTCAAGACGACAGGTCCACAGTTTCTTCCAAACTAGTTCCTCCACTTGATGCGATCTAGAGCTTTCTCCTTCAAATGAAAATATCCTCTTCTGTCCCCAAGGTCATCCAGCATCTTCTTACGTCTTCTTCCTCGTCTTCTTGTCACTTCTATCCGCCCCTCTATCTTTCCTTCAATAACTTCTTTTAGAAGGCAGTTTCTG
>NW_019739016.1:152575-165380 GCF_002891405.2 Cryptotermes secundus
CTTTCCATCATCTGTTAACAAGCTACCCAAATATTTAAAACATTTCACATTCTCCAGTTGTCTTTGGTCTATCTTTATTGTGACTGGGGTTGGTTGTCTCGAAATTTTCATTACTTTTGTTTTTTTCCACATTCATTTCCATGCCATAGCATCTTCCAATTTCGATTAGTCTATCAATCATACCCTTTAGCACAGTTTCTTCCTTAGCCATTAACACAAGGTCATCTGCATATTTCATAGTTTGAATAATTTGCCCTCCTAATTTGAAGTCTCCAAGCCCGTCCAGAGCTTCTTTGGTAAGGCATTCGCTGTACAAGTTGAACAGAATTGGTGATAAACAGCATCCTTGTCGAAGTCCTCTTCCAATCTTCACACTTCTTGTCTCCCCTCTGTTCAGTCGCACTCTAACTTTCTGATCCATGTTTGGTGCTACTGTAATTATAAAAATATTCCCTCCACTAACAACTGCCTTCATATTCCTAATGTATTACTCCAAACTTAACAAATATTCGACAATATTTCGTAAATCTTTCAGAGCTGTAATATGAATCTCTGAATAAGAGAATCACTGTGCTGGAAGCACTTATATTCACTCCAGCAGTCAGATGTACGCGAGAGTTGTAATAGACTCTTCACTTCCCAAACCGGTTGAGAGTGTGAACATTCACATGGCATTCTGTTTCTATGTCAGCCCTCACTCATTTGCTCTTCACAGTAGGGCATGGTGAAAGGTAGGGAGAAATTTCATTTTATGTATATGATATAGAATATACACTGTTTTTGGTTAAAGTAGCGAAGTGGCTGAGGATTAGCTTCATGGTCAGGAGTACTGAGTTCGAATTTTAATTATACTATGTCAACATTTAAATATTAGTTCCATATTAATGATGTAGTCCATGTTTTACTTATCAGACATTTTTACTTCTATACATGAACACTAAAAATATCCCCTGAGTGTACGTGCCATTTATTTATTTATTTTTTTCTTATTTCTCAGAATTTATGGCGTTGATGTGAAGAATGATTCGTGAGTAACGGCTGGAAAAGGATTGTTAAAATTGGGCTCTGACGTAATGCGGGCTGCATCCTGATTTTCGCATGGGCAGACTGAGGAAAACATAATAATTTCTGTCACGATAGAATGTATCTGCCGAAGTTTCACTCGTGCATTTTCTGAATGCAAATTCAGACTGTACCAATACGCTCGGTCAAAATATTGGTTGAAACTGAACACGGAAATTTAAAAATTCCAATTTTCTTTCTTTCGCTCTCTCTGATTTCCACAGGTGTATCTCACGTTATAGATCTTGAGGGAGCATTCATATCACAGTTTCACTGAATATAGGATGTTAAACTCTTTTCGACAAAGATCGAAACTGCAATATTGACTGAAGCATGGGTGCCTCTCACTGCAGTTTACATCTTCCAAATTCTAACCCTGTTAACTAACGCCTGTGATCCATAAGCAGGATACACATGTATATATTGTGGCATACAGACCTGTTGCTAGGCAAAAACCTCAAAAATATAAGACAACAGTCGTTGATAAGCCACGCCGCGGTAACATGCCTCTACTACAATAGAGCTACTTTTGGAAACCGTGTTATGCAACCCGCTGCTAGGCAGCTACAACAGTCGAACTACAACAATGGAAAATGGGTATATTCCATGTGGTCCGTGCCGAGGAGATATTGAAGATAGTTGGGGTCACCTAGTTAGATGCTAGTTGACAGATAATAAGTTCAGAACTGAGTTATGCACGTGTGATCGTGAAGATAGAACCTGAGTGCATGAAGCTGAAGGATCTCCATTATTAGATGCCGTTACCAGGGGAAGGCTGCTGAAGACACAACAGGCTGGAAAAAGGCTTAACGGGTGCTGAATTAATTTGTAAAGTGTGGAAATTAGAGACAGCGCTGTAATTACTTGCAGTTCCGAGTCATGTGGATAAGTGGTCAATAAATCCATTTATAAACTCATATCCCGCCTATAGTGACGCACATAAATCTCACAATACAATATTATCACGTGTATGGGGGTACGCGTGACGAAAATAACGGGTTGTAGATCGGGCGATTGGATTTGTTAGCACTTGGGAAGCAACCACTCTTAATTACAATTAATACAGAGATATCGCGGATTTACGCAATTTACAGTTCACTGTTGCACACGTACTAGGATTTTCCGTGTTCATTAGTCGTCTCCTGGCAACGGATCTCAACACAGAACTCAGCACTGAAAATCTCTATGAAGTTTTCTTGCCATTTCTTGTTCCATCACCATAGAACCTCGGAACTCAAAAAAACTCTCCTGCACTCCTCACTCCTCCCCGCAAACGAAATTAGTTGTCCCTTATAAATTTTCTGCGCGGACCTACAGAAAACACGACACGTGATTCCTACCCATCGAGTTCACTGGTGTGCTTACTGTTGCCTAACAAAGAGCTATAAGCATTCGTCCTATTGTTGCGTGCCCGTATCGTGTGGTATTTATGGAGACGTTTCTTGGCAATATGTCACAATATTTATCTACACCAAATATTTTTAAATTTCAAAATGAATCGAAATAACTTATCTTTATGTAATGTTTCCATAGTGAATTATCCACTCTCTTTTCACGCGTGTAGATATATTTACTTTAAATTTTTGGACTGAGAAATTTAGGAGAGTTCGAATTTAAGGATCCATTGTTAATTATGAGGTGCAATAATAACGGATGATGGAATTGAATGTGGATGTTTTCAAAGTTATATGAACACAGTCAGGTGACCTCTGAATTTTTGTTTTTAATTAACAGAATGCATAACATAGCTATGAAGGAAGGTGCGTAAGAACGAAATTGTCACTACGTTTATGTATGGTGTTTTATAAGCCTGTCGTTTCTGCAAGAACAGTTATGAACTTCCTCTTCATTTGTAACTATAACAAAGTGATTCACTAGACAGAGATAGAAAGCAATTCATATTCGGGCAATACGTTGTCCGAAATTGGTTAATGCACCATGAACTTTAGTAAATCTAATAACGTGGTTTATGTTTAATATTGCAGCCAGGAAAGGTTCTCAAGTCCTTGTGGTAAACCATCTTCTGACGATTAGGCAACACGACAAAGGACGAAGAGAACTGAAGCATGTGTGGGTGTATTAATGCTAGAGGGTGTTCGGTTGCCGTAGTGATATTACCAAAGGTGAGCGTTGGGTCTGCTAAACTGACATAATTACTTATCTGCTTGCTGCAGCAGACGTTTTCTTCATCCCGTTTTCACTGTTCTTCTTACCGTATGTTTCTTTCTCACAGTAGTTTTTGAGAATTTATTTCGATATATCGATTGGTTATATTCTTATATTACTTTCGATAGATTTCTGTTGGAAACAATAGATCGAATGCACTAGTCATATTTGATTTCTTCTTAGTTTACTGAAAATTGTGTTTGTTTCTAACCTTCTTTCACAAAAGATAAATATTATGACATGTACAATAAGGATTTTACAAAATGATCTGCATATACATGGAACTTCATATTTTATCTTATTTTTCATTGCATTGTAACTATTTCACGTACTGAACATTTGTATTGTACAGTAACTCGTTAGATTTATACCCCGGGTCTAGTCAAATGGGATTTGTGGTGGACAAAGTGGCGCTGGGGCGGGTTTTCTCCGAGTACTTCGGTTTCTCCTGCAAATCTTCATTCCACCTAATTTTCCATCAACATAATCACCCGGGGCAGGCTTCAATAGGCCAATCAATGACCGCCGTGCCGAGTGGACCCAGTTGGACTCCACCCCCCACTAAGCGAATTGAAAAAATAACTCTTTAGATAGTAGTTCGATGTATTGACCCAAAATTATGCTCATATTAACTTCGATAGATCGCTTTTGTAAACAATATATCGCATGCAATAGCAATGTTTGCTTCTCTTTTCATTTTAGCGTAGTGAAGCAGTAGCTCTTCTTCTTTTGCAAAATGAAAGTTAAGACATATATAAAATAATAACTTTCCCCAATTGGTTCATATATACATGAAAAATTTTATCTTCTTTTAATAAAATTAATTTAAAATATTATCAATAAATTATTAAGAAAATTATTTTGCCCAAAGACTGCGATGTTAAGAAATGGGGGATTTTAAGAAGCATTTAGAGTGTCCTGTTGTATTTGAAGACCTCACAGCGGTGATTATGGAGTGTCCTATTTTCTGGGTTGAAACGCCCTCTAGTTCGGTGGAAGCTCATCATGAAAAAAGCCTTTGTTTGTCACCTGCTTTCTGCCGGCTACTATCTAGGCATCCTGAGCAACCCTGAATGTGGAGGCAGTATATTCCTCCGTAACATATGTGCACATCTACCTGACTGCAAGGCGTCATATCCAAATGAACAGAATTCTACTTTTTAAAAATATGTCTATATGCAAGTCAGCATATTTTAAGAGTTACAGAGGCCAACATCTGTAGGTGTGTCACAATGTATAGCTATTAGAGCTTGCGGCTACCTTAAAAAAATACATTTAATTAAATAACTAAGTAATTAATTCCATATAGCTGAGCCCATCTTGAAAAGCCGTCAGTCGTTCAGCTACTCAAGGATTTCTCAATATTTTTTGGAAGCCTGAAGGTTCTTTACCCTGTTCAGAAAAACCCTTCACTGATCCCTATCCTAAGCCAGATTGCTTCACTCCATACCACCTCTTTCCAGTTCTCTAAAATCCGTTTTAATATTATTCTCCCACATATGTCTATTTCTTCCTATTGGTCTTCTTCCTCTTGACATTTCTACGGAAACACTGTATGCAGTTCTATTCTTTCCCATGTGTGCTACATGTTGTGCCAATCTCAACTTCCTTGACTTGATCATTCTAATTATATTCGGTGAAGAGTGCAAGTTATGAAGTTCTTCATTATGCAGTTTTCTTCAACCTCCTCTCAATTCGTCCCTCTTTGTTCCAAATATTTTCCGGAGCACCCTGCTCTCAGATACCCTCAGTGTATGTTCCTCCTTTAGCGGCCTCCGTAGTCTAGGGGTAACGTTCCCACCTCATGACTCAAGATACGCGGGTTCAAACCCGGCGGAGGTGGTGGAATTTTTAAGGGCGGAAAAATTCAGGGAACAAGTCCTCCGGGAGGGACTTTAAGCCGTGTGTCCCGTGTCGTAGATTTACGGCACGTAAAAGAACGTCATGTCTTTAGGGGACTCTGAGCTAAATTACAGGCCCTTTCCCGCCCAAGTAATCTCCAATGCCTCTGGTGGATGGGGGAAGCATCAAGGTACCGGGGGCCGACCTCGTTGGCTCTACGGGGGCTGATAACAAGCACCGTTACCGATAGGGTATGGCAACAGTAGAAATTAAAAATGGGACGCACAATGGACCAATAACTGGTCTAAGTGCATGGGGAAACCCACCCCCTCCCATAATACATACATACATACATGTTCCTCCTTTAATGCCAGAAATCAAGTTCCATCCAAAAGTTTAGGCAAAGTTACACTTTTGTATATTTCAATGTTTATGATTTTATACAGCAAAGGAGAAGATAAGAGATTCTAAATTGAACCTTGGAATTTCATCCTGAAATTTTATAAAACTAAGATCGAAAACATAGTGCTTGCAAATCTCCCTAAATTAAATTTGAATTCTACGCAAATGAATAGGAATAAATTTCGTAAGTTTTAAATCTAAGTTAAAATATTAGACTTTGACACTCTGAAATCATGCACGCAGATACACACATTGCGTCAGAATATTTCTACCAGAATACAGGGTGCTATATCCCAGTAGATAATTCTCTTGAATGATAGTTATGAATGAAATGATATTTGTATAATTCTCATAACAGATCTCGAGAGGGAAACTCAAGTTATATTCAAAGGACAAGTTCTCCTCACACAATCGCCTTTCATTCAGTCAGAATTACGCTTGAACTAATATGATCACATCAGGCCTACACTTCACAGAACTCAATACAGCCAACTACGTGTAGTACTGTCTATATGAGAATTGCTGAGGTCAGCCAATAAATTTATCGTGTAATTGCGCTTGAGAGGAAATCTGACAGCGTGGAATTCAATATCCCAGCGTTGTGCAAGCGAGTCACGTGTCTTCTTACATATTTAGTACACTCTAGAGATTCATTATCACAGACTTTACATGGTGTACACTTCACAAAACAGAATGGCTTTACCCAACTAAAAAAAAATGCATAATAAGGAACTTCTTAACTTTACTATTCGCCAAATATAATTAGAATGATAGAGTAAAGGAGAGTGGAATGGTTAGGTCATGTAGCACGAATTGAGAGAAAAGGAATGCGTGTGGAATATTGGTGGGAAAGCCAGAAGAACAGATACCACTAGGAAGACCAAGACGTAGATGGTGAACAATATTGTTGCGTGCGTTCTGGTAACGCGACAGTAAATAAAAGGTTCTGGGTCTGATAACTCGATTTATTCGATGAGTTCCTCGTCGTAACTACAGTTTGTTATTACACTTTCAATACTGCTGTATCNCAGTACTTAGACGTCCAAAAATGTCTCTTGTCTTAAAATTTGAATTAATATTAAAAATCGGCTCAATTATATGTGGTTACGGAGGGCGCCAGAAAAATATACCACGGGCGCCGCATTGGACAGGGCTGCTCTAGCTTACGACTGCTGAACTGGGCTGAACTGAACTGAACTGAACTGAACTGTTGATGTTATTCTGTAAACCTCGTTATATAGTCTCCGTATGGAACGCGCAGAGAAACCCCAGTTATATTGTTGCATAAGGAAGACCACACACAGAGAACAAGTCGCGTGATTTCTATCCATCGTCTTCAATGGTGCGCTGTTGCCTAGAAACGTACAATAACATTCGTCCACTGAGACACACCTTGCATTATTGCACGTTGATCGTGTTTACCTCGCCGTTACCTAGCAACGCTCTGGCCATCCACGTTACAATATTGAAAAAGATCTCAGAGAGAGAGAGAGAATTGAGTGATATGGACTGGATTGATCTGGCTGAGGATAGAGATCAGTGGAGGTCTCTTGTAAACACTGTAATAAACTTTTGGGTTCCATAAAATGCAGGGAAGTTCTTGTGTAGCTGCAAAACTGGCGGCTTCTCAAGAAGGGTTTAGTTTCATGAAGTTAGTTAGTTACTCAACTTAACACTTGTTCTTGAAAACAAACGCCATTGACAGATCATATTAATAGATGAATATCTTATGCCTATTTTAGGTGTGTTCACAATCCTATTGAAACCTTACTTGTTTAGTTCCAGCAGTTGGTCTGTACTCGTGAAACAATCTGAAAACATTTCACGGATTTTTACGACGTGTGTTACCGAAAGTTATAATAAAATATGTTAACACATAATTTTGGTTGAAATTAATGAAAATAATGGACATTTTCATGTAGGTTTATACGCTTATTCACGCTTATCTTGGTAAAAATTTCTTGTGAGATAAAAAGGTGAGTTTGTGTGTGCGTAACTAATTAAGCACTACCTCATTAAGAGGCACGGGGAAGTGGATGTATAGATGTATAATCTTGACTTTCGCAATAGTCGAAGATGAGTTTCAAACCCCGGCCTCTTTACCCAGGTGCCCATCGGACAGAGGGCTGGGTGGGCCTCAGAACGGGTCTGGACGATGTGGAGAGGAGAAAAAGTTTGACATTAGCGGGACTCGAACTCCGACACCTCAGTGGTGCAGTCCGTAGACAGTCGCTATACCGACTGTGCTAGGCTCATATGTCTGAGAGGTAAAGTTTTTGAACGAATTTGGAGAAAACATCAAGACACATTTTATTGCCTAGAATTTCTCTTTCCGCCTTATGGTTTTCGAGTTTATTGTAAAATAGAAACGCTACGGGTATATTTCGACACTTGTATATTCAACGATCAACGATGTTTCCCGAAAACACCCGAAGATTACCGAAGCTTCAGTTTATAAGTCTACATTATCCAGGATAGCTCACTCGGTATAGCGACGGGCTATGGGCTCGACAGCTGGGGTTCAATTCTCGGTGAGTGCAAAATTGTTCTCTTCTCCGCGACGTCCATAAGGTTTCTGGGGTCCACCCAACCTCCTGTCCAATGGATAAGGGGAATGAGTTCCATGGGATAAAGAGGCCAGGACTTGAAACTGACGACGCACCTCCATCTAACGTCGAGGTCACGAATGCTGGATCTATACCTCCACTCCCATACATGTCTTCATGGCATAGCACTTAATTAAGCACAGGGTTCATTTAAAATTTTTACAATAAATATATAATTAAAATATAAGTGCTCGTGCTGTAGGAGTAGTTCTTCTAAAATATAGTAAGTAAAGAAAATTGAAAGATGAATGTTTTACTTGTTTCTTCAAGAGATCGCAAATAAGGGATAAATATAAAAGAAATTCTTGACTGATTACAGACTCCGTTTAAATCATAGATGCAAAGCAATACTTCTTCACAGCACGACTTTATGCTAAACAATATATATATATATATAATAGCCTCTATGTATTTATACAGGGAGAGAGAATTTTCTTTTAATATCTGCAACTAAAATGAAGATTGAAGCTTTAAAGTCTTAATATTTATCATTTAATTATAATATTAATTTCTCATCAGTTGAAATGTAAGCATCAGTTTGTAGGGAATATCCGTATATAAATTTAATGTTTATCATAAGCGAATATTAACTGGACGTTTCACATTACGTGAATAAATTTACTTTTATGTTGCTCTCTTGAACGTCTGCCGGGGTTTCTCCGCATATTAGGAACTTTTATGGGAAATGGTAGGTATTCCTTAAATTTGGTTTCAATATCTTGCAATTGGAACCACCACTGGAAGAACATTTAATCTACAATATAAAGAACATATTCAGGCCATTAGAAATAACTGCAATAATTCCGGTTATTCGAAACATATACTGAATATGGGACACACATATAATAAAATAACGGACACTATGGACGTCATAAGGATAGGAAGGAAGAGCAGATATTTAAATGTCTTAGAAACTTATTATCTTTACAAAATTTACAGGGTCAATTTACATATGAAAGATGTACCCATAGAAGCACATAACCTAGTATTCCAAACAGTACATGAACTTAGCGACAAGTTGCAGTACATGCACTATATAGAAAGATATTTAAGAGAGAGCAACTACACCAGAGACAGTACAAGAGAAGACAGCACTAACACATACTCAACCAAAGTAAACAACATAAAAAAGATGTAAGTACAAGAAACTTAACCTCTAATTATACAAAGATAGCATAAAGATAAAGTTATACTAATATATATTGTAAATTTATTTTAAAGCCATAGTGTTATCGTATTTATAAGTTCTTTCCAAGTATTTTGATTTATTTTAAAGCGATATTTACATATTCTGTCGTCTATATTATTCCGTGAACTTTTGTTGATTTTGAAGCTGTAATTATCATTGTCGTCTTAACATCTTAATAGAAATTGTATTGTTAATCATGACACTGCTATTTACGTAGACATTTATGTAGGCTATTTACATTAAACAAATAAGACGACCTTCTGAAGTAATCATTATTAAGCAAATACATAAATTTTAAATTTTAGTTTCTGTTATTAGAATCTCCATTTTTCTTGCCTCTCACGGATGTGTTTATACAGGGACGTCTGACACGTGACCTGTGTGTCTGTAATGAAAATTTTCGAGGCCAAATATCGCTAGTAACATTGCTTTTCATGATCCTTCACAGGATATGTCTCGGAAGAAGACCATAGCTTAGGTCCACATACATATATCTGGGAAGGATGGAGGCAGGAACTTGTCTAGCAAGTCAGGGGGTTGGGCGCAGCATGAGAGGGGTCGCAGTGCATCACCGAGAGATGAGAAGGAGTAGAGGAAGCGCTCTGCACGTCCCTAGAATAGTAATACCGGACGAGACTTGGCGATGTAACCATACCCTCGCACGCCGCCTGACCCAAGCCAGTAGAAGCCTTTGTTCTGTCCTGCTTTCTATTGCTGTACCCAGGGTTCCACCTTAATATATATACAGGGAATATAATTGGGATGAAGGCACCACCGGACGTCCTCCAACCTTTGTAAATTAATGCCAGCAATTCCGTTCTCTGCATCTTCATGTGTCTTCCTTTTCAATAACAATAAACCGAACAAAGATTCTTTGGTGGTTATGCAGACACAGAAACACTGGAACTTAATGTTAAGAGAGGTTTCACGAAAGAGCTTTATTTATTGCAAACTAATTCAATGTAATATCTGACTAATTAAACTAAGGTATTATTATAGGACTTAATAAGATACTAACATGTATGAATAGAGACTAGTTTGACTGTAGAAACTAACCTGTTATGAATACTATTATGGAGCAAAGCTGTAATTCTGCATTTGAATCATATACCGAAGCTTGAGACGCAAAATATCATGGCCATGTTAAGCTAAAAATAGGAAACGTTGTACATATGCTTAATTAATTAAGCACTACGCCATGGAGGCGTATGGGGGAGTTGATGTATAGGTCCATATTTGCTTCACCTCGACAATAGTTGGAATTGAGTTGTCAGCTTCACGTCCCTGCCGCTTTACCTCCAGGGAAAGTGCTCCCGTATCAATTGTATAGGAGGTTGCCTTGGCGCCAGAACCGGTCTGGACGACGTGGAGAAGAGAAATTCTTGACTCTACTGGGAGTCGAACTCCGACCCCACGGTCGTCCAGCCAGTCATCCCGACTCCTCACATTAATTATAAAAAAGTAAAAACTTGCATGTTCTTAATTAATTAATTACCACAACATAGAGTTCTACGGATCTGTGAAGGTATGGACACGAGTGGTTAATTTCACGCTGCAGCTGCCTTGTCACATAGGAAGGAACACCAGATACCTATTTTGCAGGCGGTTGGCTGGAACCGAGAACTAATCTGGAGGCTGTTGTGAAAATAAATAATCATTTACTCTGCAGGAATCGAATCCAAATCTCTTCCATTCTACCCCAGGCTCTCGCTGTATTTTTACATTTAGTAATATAATTTGTATTATATTATTTCGTCATGTGTGATAGCATTCAGACCGTCTCTGTGGTCTAGTGGTCAGAGTTCCTGGCTACAGATCCAGAAGTCCCGGGTTAGATTACCGGGGCTACAAAATTTTCTGAGAAGCAGTGTGTCTGGAACGTGGTCCACTCAGCCTCATGAGTATAATTGAGGAGCTATTTCAAGGAAATAGCGAGTCCGGTCTAGAAAATCGAGATTAACGGCAGTGGAATTCCGTTGCGCTGACCACGCGACACCTTCTATCTGCAAAAGTAAGCACTAACTTTGACGACAAGCGGCTGTCGCTCTGTCGGCATAGTTCGCCTGCGGACTACCGGCCACGGACTTTGTTGTTTGTTTGTCATATGATATCATTCAATTACAAAAAGGGAAAAAGTGTTAGTGTTGACGGATGGTCCATGTGCCTGGCCAACATTTGGTGAAAGAAAATACCGTTTTATTGGAAAACTTTCCGCTTTTCAGAAACAAATTTATCACTGTTTTTTTATTTTACATTTTGAACTTCAGTCGTTCGTGAAAGGAAAATTAAGTAAGGTTGTCCTTACGGGATGAAGACGTATGGGGGATGAAGGCATAGCTCCACGATTCTTAACCTCGAGTTGTCAGCTACACTCCCTCCTGATTTGCCCTAGGTAAAATACTCCAACAGGATGCTGAGGGGAGGATATTTGGACCGAAGAGGAATGAAGTGACAGAGAGTTGGAGAAAACTGTATAATGAGGAGCTTCATAACTCGTACTTTTCTCCAAATACAATTAGAATGATCAAGTCAAGGAAAATGAGACGGGGCAGGGCATATAGCACGAATTGGGATGAAGAGGAATGAATATAGATATTAGTGGGAAAGCCAGAAGGAAAGCGACCACTGGGAGACCAAGGCGTAGGTGTGTGGACAATATTAAAATGGACCTTACAGAGATAGGATGGGATGGCATGGATTGGATTGATCTGGATGAGGATAGGTACCAGTGGAGGGCTCTTGTGAACACCGTAATGAGCCTTCGGGTTCCATAAAATCCTGGAAAGTTATTGAGCAGTTGCACAATTGATGGTTTGAACAGGAAACTGCGTGTGGACATCGGTGTGGACGCTGTGGAGAAGAGGTAATCTCTTACCTTTAGTGAGAGTCGAACCCTGATTCCTAGGTCGTTCGGCCCTTAACTTAGCTACGTTACTATACACACTGAGCTATACAAATCTATGAATTAAGTCTAAAGTTTTCTACCGATGGTGGTCATTACGTTTAAAACATTATTTTCAAGTTTGCCAATAGTCTGCATGTACTAAAAAGTATTAAGTTTAGGGATATTTATTCGGTTTCCATCTTCGTGTGAACATGATAATAAATACAATGTGATGCAATACCAAAAGGCCCAGCAGATTATTTTTGTACTATCCTGTTTCGCGTGGAGTTGAAAAGTTCTTTTTTTTTTTAATAAATTCGATGATAGGCAAAGTTCAGACTAACAATTTTAAGGAAAGAAATGTTATTATCAGGAATGAGAGAAGCGTCTCGCAATTTTCAGGATATTGAAATCAGCTGTGTATGCTTATATATCACTTATTCAGCTCCATAAACAGGTGAAATTGTACCATTAGAAAAATTTTGGCAGTTTTGAATAGCATACTCTCATTTAGTATTACATCAAGGTCATTTATAAACAATCTGAATGTAAACCGTGTTTAATTAAGAGTGTAAAGATTTCTATTTAATTACAACTTTCAGATATTCTGTAGGACTCCTTACATGAGTGATCAGCCCATTTGAAAGCCTCCGC
>NW_019739016.1:166417-192434 GCF_002891405.2 Cryptotermes secundus
TCGTAGGTATAGCTATGATGAAAAGAAATGTTAGGAGTAACTAATTTAGTATTGAATTTAGAATTTCAAAACACACAATTAGATGTATGAATATTTTAATTCATTTCCCTGGGTTGTTTGTAAGAGTAATATGTGAGAGATACTTCTCATAATATCTGAATAAATACATACTCGATCAGAAGATTAGCCAGGAGGATAATGTGGCTATTAGATGTTTCAAATATATGGCTATATGTATAATGCTGTAGGACTATCTACATTTTAAGTTCAGTGACTGATCTTTGCGATGCAGTCTAACTCATTTTAAATGGTTATAATTAATAGGAAAATTCCATTTAGTCTAATGACGAAAATAAATCCAGTTTCTGAACCGTTGTGTCCGAAAATATCTTAAGACTACGTATATTATGTAAAATAACAGTTATAATTATTATAAAATATCATATTGTGACATGACGCCTGAAAGCCGGAATAGTCCATTGTTAGGTGAAGGCTCGCTGACACACGTTTTCGCTTTACAAAGAGAATAACAGAGGAACTGTAAGACATTGTGACTTATACTCGGTTCGCCCCATAGCCATAAAAAAGGCAGTTCAGTTCATTCGAGAGAGTGAACCGTCATTCGACATTCGTAATGGAGTTCAGTGTTCAACTGTGGACTGTTAACCAGCGGACAACGGAAGCTGAAAATGTAACCGTTTCGTAATTCAGGACAAAGTCAGTAACAGTGAAAGACACTCGTAGTCCAGTAAGGAATGGAGCAAGTCTTAGGTAGTCACTGATTGTAAGTTGTTATGGTCGGTTGTAATTTTAATAGAAGTGCCAATATATCCAATCATGCAATCCAGAATCCCTTATTATTAGTCACGCGACAATATTTAGTAACATGTAAATTCACTTTTAATGGGGACACAAAAGTTCCTTGGCACTACAGCTCCAGTGGGCCTAGGCCTACCTCCATGAACTTCTCCGTTCACTTCGGTTTTTCTAGATCTTACACATTCGGTAGGACTCCTTGGGTGGGTGATCAGCTCGTCGCAAAGTCTCTACCTGTACACAAACACAGAAAAATGCACACAGACAAACTAAACATCCATGCCCTGAGTGGGATTCGAACCCAAGATGCCGGTTTCCAAGCGAGCGAAGACAGTGCATGCCTTAGACCGCTCGGCTACCGTGACCAGCAAGAAGTCTAAAATATCTCTTAATACTGCGTCATCATCAAATAGTCATTAAGGTCATTATGTTTGTAGGAAATTACTAGGTTCCATTTTTAAAAAAGATGAGAACCAATATCGCCATTTCAGAGCTCTCACTGAACATAACATCTCCCATCATGTATAACAATGAGTGCTAAATTTATGTCGTACATTAAAAGATGTTTTAGACAAAGCGTGGGAATAGCGTAGTCGGTATAGCGACTAGCTACAAAATGGACGACCGAGGAATCGGAGTTAGAGTCAAGGAAGAGTCAAGAATTTTCACTTCCCCACGTTGTTCAGGCCAGCTCTGGGGTCCACCCAGCTTCCTATGTAGTGGGTAGGGGGGTAAATCTACTGGGGCGTGAAGCTGACCACTCACCTCAAGCTATTGCCGACGTCAAGAAAATGTGAATCCATACATCCACTCCCCCATGTGCCTTCATGACTTAATGCTTAAACAGTCAAACACGGTTATAGCTTTACCGTTCCTCTACTAGGTTTGTAGTGTAGGGTATTAGAACAACTGTGGTCAGTAGATCATAAGGGCTTATACAGAAACCTGTAATCTATATGAGTGGCATAAGCACAGAAACCAAGATGAGGAACAAGTATTTCCGTTAGTTTTGGTATGTAGGATTAAGCAATAACACACCGTAACATAACTGACGGCCACAGTGAAGGAAGGGCTTATAGCTAGCTCATTATTCCTGTTCGAGATTTAAATATTTCGAATTCCTGTCGGAGTATTGCCTATCCTTACTGAACAATCTGATATTTCATATAGTTGTGCCTACTCACGGGAATTCCAGAAAAGGAACTTTGAACGTTTCCTCCAACATATTTTCGAGACGTGCAATATTTGGGGTGGAATCGTTAAGAATATTATTTTATATTCTGCAGTACATACTCCAACATATTTTCAATTTTATTCGACGATACGTACAAAATGAACGTCATTTGACTAAATACACTGCTTCCTTTACAAATAGGTGGTTTAGCAATTTATAATATGAAATTTCTTTTTCCTTATCATCTATGTTGTTTTTCGGTGTATTATCTTTGTACGTACATAAACTTTCCACTTATGCAGTTTGAATTAATGATGTTATTTGTATTTTATTTGTATTTATTCACTAAAAAGCATCGCTTTTTCATATAGTACCGTGTATAGTCGTTGCTATGCAACGATCGCGAGAAGGAACATGCGTTTCTTGGTAACGGCCAGTAAATACGTCAACAATATCCGAGCTATCACTACCGCCCCTAACAATAATAAAAGAATTGTTGAAAAGAATGTTTTCTCTTGGGTCCGCTCCGAGGTTATATAAGAAGGACCACAGGCCAGCTGAGAGGAATTAAACGAGTTCAGTCGAGGGATATTCGCCAGACAAGAAGGACCTGAGCGCGGGAAGCTGAAGAATCTTCGTTGTTATTACCCGTTAATAAGAAACTGCTGTTGAAGACACTGCGGTCTGCAGAAGATTTAGTGTTTGCAGTAGTCATGGCGCGGTTATTGCTTCTATTTCTGAGCGGTGTCAATAAATTCAATATACAGAACATACCCCGTCTATAGTCACACTCTTAAAATCGTGGAAATATTTTGGCGAACGAAGATTGCAAAATATTGAGATTAAAATACAGAAGTGAAAAGTATACCCTGTATTTACTGAAAATTCAATAGAAAGAACTGTAGCGTTATGCAGAATGTCTTCTCTAGATTTCGGATCAACAGATCAGAGTTTATTTAAATTGTCAGTTTTGTTTTTTGTCGCACATAACATTTTTCACCGATGCAATTTTCGTGTTTTTTTCCGGGGCTCCTTCAAAAGGAATCTTTCAGAAATGTTATCAAAATACATTACGATAGCTTCCTTTCAGATCCCTTCCTGTACATCTTTCCCCATCATCTTTTCGCTTAGTGGGGGGTGGAGCCCAACTGGATCCACTCAGCACGGCGGCCACTTCTGGCCTGTTGTACCAGCCCCAGATGATAGGTGAGGGTGATTGTGGAGCAATTGGTGGAATGAAGATTAGCAAGGGAAACCGAAGTACTAAGAGAAAACCTGCCCCAGCGCCACTTTGTCCACCACAAATCCCACTTGAGAGAACGCGGGATCGAACCCGGGCCGCCGCGATGGGAAACCAGCGACTAGCCGCTTCAGCTATGGCACGGCCAGATTTGAATGATAGTGTCACGTGTTTCAATGACTATTGACGGGGTTTGGGTTGGTGACTCGATTTATTGACCACTTATACACTTACGACACGTGACTACATTTTACAGATCACTGACACAGTCCTCAGTCTATTACAGCCTCCGTTAGCCGTTTCCTGACAACGAATTTTAACACAGGAATCATAACAGTCCCATTGAATTTCACGCTCCAGACATCACACATAAAGACTTTTATTCACAACCGGACTTTCAACTGAGAACTCTTCCAAATGACTCGCTGTCATTTCCCACCAACCTCCTAGTCTTCTCTTCACTGCCTGACCATCAACTGGCTAAGCTCTAGACCTCGTCTAGTTTATAACCCGTCGGCACAGACCATAGAGAAAACACTGTTCCTCTGTTACTGTACCACTGTTGCATTTGTGTCTGTTGCTGCACGAATTTGTTTACTGAGTCGCTGTCTAGAAAAGGCTCTGGTATATTTGCCTATCTCGCCGTCGTTGCATAGCAACGACTCTACACGCTACAGTATAAAAATTAATGACTATTAAATTAAAAAAATATGGAAGGAAATTTTAAGGCCTAAATTAAGGTACTATATTGACAATTGTCTGAATGGACTAGGAAAACCCTTGGAAAACTTCAGTTAGGGGATGATCTTCATATATATAGGAATTATGTCACCGTCAACAAAAAAAATACTGTCTTATTTTCTATCTTATACTGTTACATGTTTCGATCACATAAGACCATCTTCAGGCAGTTGTACATAGGAATACGTATAGTCATTGAAATGCCGATATGGAACCTTATGGGTGCAACGCTTCGTGTTATGTACTGAAAAATCTCTTGCTTCAAGTTTATGTTGCATAATAAAGTAGCAAATACATAAATAAGATAAAAGACAAATATAAGAGTATATCGTACGAGTATATCAAATTATAATGTGTTGAAAAACTATAAACATTATTTAAAAAATATTAAAATTATATTAAAAAGTTAAAAAATGTGAAAGCGTTTTTCGATGGTAGTTTAAGAATTTTATGCCATGAAAAGTTGTTAGTGTGACGGACCAGAATGAAACAAATCAAATTAATTATATGCCAAATTAAATGTTTTAGGTCTCGTTGCTACAGTGTAGAACTGGGCATGTATGTTGTGTAGGTCTTATTGTAGAAGCTTTCTACGTAGCAAGCCCAGTTGTGGAGCCCAAAGACAAGTTTCTATCTGCAATAAACGAGTATCTGTATCTTAATGTTTTGAATGTGCTCTATTAACTTGACTGTATTAGTAACATGTGTCAGTGATATATGTACGAGTTATGGTGTGTGGATATTGGTATGCTATTCATACGGTATGTATCTTTATATCTGTAATCGTGAAAAAATATATGAGTTATAGTGTGTTAAAGGTATAAGAATATAGGGAGCTTCGTAAATATAGTGATAATATTAGTAACGATCTTACAATATGGCGTATGTGTTCCTTGTCTGGGCGTGTAGTATACGTTCTGTGTGTTCTACGCTGTGCGGTTGTTCGATGTAGATTGTTTGGAGACGATTGTGGTGTACTGAGTTGATTCGCATTTTATTCATATTTCCGAAAACATAAGAATAAGAATTCCATAAAATGGCTAAAATGGCAAAAATACTCTTAAAAGCCCAAAAATTTACCGACATATTACCCCAAAACTGAAAAAAAAAAAATTACATAAAATGTAAAAATGACGAAAAGTGACCAAAAATGGCCTATAAAAGTTACATTTCTGTAAACAGCAGTTCATCAACGGGATTTATGTATTTACGGGCATCACGTAGGATACAAAGAAAAAAGATGACATCTCATCAAAATCCGGGCCGTGATCATGAAGCTGGACTGTGATGCTACCTAATTATACACATATACATATATTACATCAATTACAGCTCTTTTACTTCCATTTGTGACCTATGCACTGACTCTCCCTCGAAAAATATGTAGTCAGTAACAGTTGTAGCGTTAATAACTTTGTTTATTCACTGAGCTGTCCTACTTAATTTCGATTTCTCTCCAATTTCAGTGCCATAACCTAACAGCGAATATATACATTTCAATTTAATATTTTTTATTTTATGGGAAGGCCTCATCATAATCTTGATGAAGCCTCTTTCATATAGAGTTCTTTCTGTCGAGCGCACCCCGTCAGTTTATAGTGTAAACTTTTACAATCTTCTTTTCGTGTGCCTGAGGATATTCGTGATAGTGAACTTGAATATTCTGCAAACAATAACTGTCTTCCGAACATACGCGAAGATTACCAAACCAGTCACTCTTAATAATAAAAAAAAAATTACAATCTGAATTAATAGTTATACGCGTGTGTAAATAAGTATTTAATTAAAAAAGGTAAAATATTTGCTAAAATATCACTTCTTTTATTGATAATGGGGGTGAAACTAAGTCCCTTGTACTGCGGCCACTTCTGGCCTATTGTACCAGCCCCAGATGATAGGTGAGGGTGATTGTGGAGCAATTGGTGGAATGAAGATTGGCAGAGGAAACCGAAGCACTCGGAGAAAACCTGCCCCAGCGCCACTTTGTTCACCACAAATCCAACTTGACCAGACCCGGGATCGAACCCGGGCCGCCGCGATGGGAAGCCAGTGACTAACCGCTTGAGCTATGGCGCGGCCAAAACATCACTTTCCTAAATACTAAACTTTGTCTCTTTGGAATTAACTAACACAAGACGAGAGTGCATGCTATTCCTAACTTGTTAAATACTTACTCATTACTTACTTATATTAATGCAACTTAGGACTGTTCACAATCACTCTTAAATTTAAAATGATATTGAAATCTCATCAATTTTTACGGAGAGAGAATTTTATTCTCATACAAGAACATTTTAGTGTGAACAACAATATGTAACATCATGGAACTACATTGACTTAGAACTAGTGCAGTGTTGACAGTTTAAAATCGTGAATAATTGCCTGAAGATGGCCAAATAGGGCCGAAACTTGTAGCAATTCATGTGATTTTAATGTTATTTTAAATTCAAGAGAGAATGTGAAGATTTTTAAGTTGCAGTAAAGACGGAGGTGAATGAGTGAGTGATAACATCAATGCAACAGGATGCTGAATTATAATATTATTATTAAATAAGATAATATATTAAATTTCTGAGATTCATTATCACTCAGAAATATCACAATTCTAAATTTCCTAGTTTATCTAAAGGATATGTGAGGTACCATATAAGTTGTAAATAGTGCAAGATACATTCAGTTACCATAGATTTACGTAGATGCTGACATCTGGGAACACAATTTCAAATCAGTTGACAAAACTAAGAACAATGGAAATGTGACCGCAGTTATTCATGTTAGTATCTCATTAATTTCTGTACACATTAATATTCATAGCGCTGAGACGCTATAAAATGATCAGAGAGGCTTTTATTGGATTGTTGTTACTAATGCAATATTCAGCAGACATTACACTGCAACATATTTAATGTTAGGTAACATTTAAACTGAACTGCCACTCCTTAATACCCTTTGACATCTACCAGAATTGACAAAGTCGGCTAAGCATATTTCCTCGTCCCACTAAATTTATATATGCCCTGACTTATATAATTGCAATTAAATTTGTGTAATTTTAATAGTACACCTTCACACAAACTACACATTGCAGGTGGGAATTCTGTGACAGCTGACAAGAGGTGATTATAAAGATTGTAATTCTTCGAGTGATTATAACTATCGCCTAGTTGAAATTCTTTCTGTAATATCAACTTCTTCGTCCTTGGAAGTGGAAAGACCCATTGTGAAACTGAAGTGCAAAGATTTTTAATACATGTTAAAAACATAAAAGCCATTTCATACGTGGGTTCTAATGGAAGACACAGATCTCGGAAATAAAACCTTCTTACGTCAACACAGGATATGATTACTGTCAGTGTGTGAGATTGGTTTAATGATTAGCCTTGACACATCATTCAGTGACACATGTATATATTGTGACATGTAGACCCATTGTCAAGTAACAGCGGTGTAAACAGCTAGCAATATAACAGCCGTCGCTAGGGAACAGCTCTGTGGACATATTATTTCCCCAGCAAAGAGAGAATTAGCAAAAATATGGAAGAGATGTTTTCTGTGCAGTCAGTGTCGTGTCTATACAACGAGGACTTGGTTGTTTAGTGGTGTGGAGGTCGGATCGAATAATTCCACCGTAGCCCTGCGAGTTGCAGGAAGCGAGGAAAAGAGAACCCAGTGTCTGAGGGTATAACCGGGCCACCCCATTCCTGAGGGATATAAATACTGGGGTCTGACCCTCTAGGTTGGGTGTCTGGAATCTGAGACAATAAAATACCGTCATGAGTCCCACAGGACTTGGACCCGAGAATGACTGCGCTGATGAGTGCCAGCCAAAATTGTAAACAAAAGACCCATCATATCGACAGAGAGGATGTTACATAAGGACTATGACCACATGTGTCCTGTTGGAAAGAAAAATTACTGGTCGTATGTCTCAAGGGGCTTGTCGCTAATCCGAACCGCCACTCGTGAAGTAACTCTGACCCTGAAAGTGACTTTGACTAGTTAGAATGAGCGAATGAGCGTGAGAGCCAGCAGTGCCGTTACCCAGTAGAGGGGGAGTTAGCAGAAGCAGTCAGACATCCCCTCTCGCCGAAGAGGTGGCCCCATTTCAAAACATGTATAATTTGGAAAGAACGAAGGAACCCGATACCGAGAGCGACTGTGCTGGCGAGGACCAGCAGCAATTTACTTGACTGGCCTACAATACCTTCACCAGCTGCGAGTCATGGGAGGCGAAAGAAAAAGTACCCAGTGCCTGGGGGTATAACTGAGCCACTCTGTTCACAAAAACACATTTTTTTTTTGCTAATTCTAATATAAGCTCAAATTGTGACAGTTCATTTGTGGTTTGGGTGTTAGTGTTGACTTCATATTGTAATTGAACACACAGTAATAAAATATTCAATACAAAAATTATAGAAAATTTATTCAATATTGCAAATATTGACATATGTCATACTAGAATTTGATGTACGTGGAATTGGGTGCAATAAGTAGTTTCCGCTTAAATTAAATTTAACATATTTTTGCAGTAAAAAAATATTGAATGATCCTGCCGAAATACTAGACGTTCTAAAGAAGAATACATGATGCAGCTTGGGGAATTCAGTAAGCTGGGTGATATTCCATACTATAGCTATCGTATTTAAAATTTCTTGCGAGTTGCCAAGATAAATTTAAGTGCGGGAAGATTTTTCATAATTTTATAACTATCAGTTCTATAATTTTGAACTACTTCAGACATAAAAAATTAACAAAACAGTCAATGATTATGAGATGATGATTTTTGGGTACAGTGCAAGAGCCTAGATGATATAGAATCTGCAATAATTTCATTCTGAATTTTCTTTATTCTTACTTATCCTTTACATTTACTTCATGTGTCATTTCTTACCGTCCTGTTCCGTTCTCTCTTTTTCTTTCTTTCCCAAATATCCATATACTTCTCTTCTTCAAGGTTCATTCAAAATGTACATAATGTTCACTGCTAAGAAACGGATCCACAGTTAGCTCCAAGATTCAGATCTATCTCTGCATAACGGACCGTTACAGTTAATCCATGTGGGTTATAACGTCGTGTATTTCAAACACACACACACACCTCTCTCTCTGTGAATCCATGACTGAGAATAACAATTAAACAATATTACTAGAATATTTCACTATTACCGTAGTGTTATTAGACGGTAGACACTACGTATCGATTAAGATAGTATGGATTCATAATTCCTTTCTTTAAGGGCTCGAACGAAATACTTTAGTACGTAAAAAGAATCAATAAAATTGAGATTACCATTATCGCTAGTACCAAATGATAAAATATCAATTCGAATGTTGTTAATAAAAATTCAAGACTTTATGAATAGACATGATATTTCGTAAAATTAAATCCCTTATTTAAATACGTATATCAGCAGACGAAAGGCCGATTATAAAAGGCCCACATAGCCTCCAATTCAGTGGGTATCTGGGGTAAAGCTGTCGGGGCATGAAGCTGACTTCCAATTAATGCCGAGATAAAGAAAAAAACAAAAAACATGGGTTTATACATCCACTCCCACTGTAAGTCTTCGTGGCGTAGTGTTTAATTAGTAAAGCACAAGGACAACTTTACCTTTTACCCTTGCGGTCATGGTCCTTATATAAAGTCCTCTCTGACGAGAAGATGGGTTTGTCTCTTATGAATTTGATTGGCTTCTTGTGAAGTGTAGCCCAACTGATTCTCACTTATTGTCCTGTTTAAAACGTCTCGGTACGGTTCTCGTGGAAAACACCGCTTCCCATTATTGTTGCACTCAATTGTTGGTGTGTAAACATGATTGTTTCCTCAGCCGTTACTTAGTAACGGCTTATGGTTTCACAACTCTTGCCTTGAGCAAATATACCACATTATATTGCATTCAGGGTTGACCAAAATTGAAGGGATAGAGCTTTGAATGGCGGTCCGGTCTCTTCAACACTAAACTTTTGTTTGGGTGATTAACCCTCATTTTCGATTATTTTCTTAAATTCAGAGACGAACAACGATGTAATAACGAGTTACCACAGCATTGTGAGGAGCCGTGGCATGAAAATATCAACATAATAACGAAACAACGTTAAGAGAGGACTTCCTTGCATGTTTCTTCTTCTGCGGTTCATATGCACTGCTGGCCGTAAGAATTTCATTCCTCTCGGGTGGGGCCAGATAATTTTTACAAATTTATATTTGAATCAAGTAATACTCCTTTCACTGGTCGCTGAAATGTAATGCTCATAATGTGAAATATTTCGTGTTTGAATTAAGAAAATTTAATTTTTATGCTCCATAACACTTCGGGATAGCTCAGTCGGTATAGTGACAGGCTACGGGCTGGATGGTCGGTGTTCGATTCCCTATAGGGAATCCCTCCACAGCGTTCAGGCCGGCTGTGGGGCCAACCCAGCCTCATATACAATGGACAGACCTACCAGGGGCTCTTTCCCCGGAGCTTCAAGCTCACCTCCAACTAGTGCCGAGGTCAAGAATGGTGGAGCTGAACCTTCACTCTCTCATATGATTTCATGGCTTTGCTTATACTCACCTTCACCTTTACTAAATTTTATTACTTCTGTGCCGAAAACCGATATGTTAGTGAGGACTGCTTGTTCACAAATTTCGGCACCGACAGGTACAGGCACGTCTAAGTATTCTCCAAACTCTGCCGGCCGATGCATTTGGGTGACGGCCCCTGTCGTTTAAGTATGATATGAACATGCTTTTAACAATATACCTGAGGTTATTCTGCCGGTGGTGCTACGTATTGTCACGTGATTAAGTGACTGCAGACGGGATTCGAATTGGTAATAGGATTTACTGAACATTTACAGAACGTAAATACAAATAATTACGACAGCTTCACTGAGGTACCACACTCCAAAGATCACTGTATCTACAACACACATAAAGTCTTCTCAGTTTTCATTAGCCGTTGCTTGTTAGCGGCTTCCAACAGCGGACGTTCCCCTGCCTCTGGGTTCCGAAATTTCCCAAGGCCTCATCTACCAGGTTCTCACTTCTCACAGCTACAACTCTCAAATGAAAACGTTTCTTCCATCATTGCGTGTTATCTCCTTGCCAGGGAAACGTGTCCACAGAGCTGTTCCCTAGTAACGGCTGTTGTACTGTCGCATGTTTAAACAGCTTTACTTTGCAGTGGATTAAATGTCACAGTATGAAGCAAATGGACATTCAGTCACCTCCTACTCATATTAACATCAGTTAGCCACAGAATTTTCAATTTAGGGGACCGATAAAATTAATCGAATGGGGGAGACGAGGAATGCGTATAAGATATTGGTGGGAAAGCCAGAAGGAAAGAGCCGACTGGGAAGACCAAGGAGTTGGTTGGTGCACACTATTAATATTGATCTTAGAGAGGTAAGATGGGATGATATTGATTGGATTTTTTCTGGCTCATGATAGGGACCAGTGGAGGGCTCTTGTGAACACGGTAATGAACCTTCGGGTTCCATAAAATGTTGGGAAATTCTTGAGTAACTGCATAATTGACGGGTCCTCCAGAAGGGCTCAGCTCCATGAGTAAGTAAGTAAGTAAGATAAAATTAATCAACCCCAAAATCCAGTCCAAAATAGAGTCAGAGGCTATGTACTAAATGTAATGCGTAAATAGTAGATTTCCATTACACACAGAGTCAATCCGAGACGTTCTCTCTCGGGATCAATGGTCTCAGAATTAAAGCAGTATTTAGGACCCATGCTGTCCATACAGACGATGTTGCAATAAAGATCTTCAGCACGTGAATATATTAGGAATTTAAAATGACGTTATCTTTCTGGTTTCTGTTATCTGTTAGGATGAAAGTTCTCAGAAATGCCGTTCGTCGCTCAAGAAATAATTTTAAAGAAGTGTAAAAAGACAATTCTGCATCGCTTCAGCAAATCTTCAATTTCAAATTTTAGTATTTTCTGCTTGTTTCCAACACTCAGGATCAGGACACTGAAAGTTGAACGACAATCCATGGAGGGTCATATCTTTCAAGAAGAAATAAATTCTGCAAAGAAAATTCTTCATCATTTCAACAAATTATAAATTTCCAATTTGATTGTTTTTCTAATTACTCATACCTAGGAGGAGAATTGAAGGAGAATTCAAGGCAGATGCTTTTTCTTAAAGAGGAGATAAATCTCTTAAATAATTCTTCACGACATCAACAAATTAGGAATTTCTAATTTGATTATATCCCTAATTGATTTCTTTTTTATTTGTACTTAGTGTAAGAGCGACATATATGTCTCTGAATTCTATCCTCACGAACCATATGGGCGAGACAGTGTAATTTTAGGAAGTCTAACATGCCCGTAAAGTGAAAACGCAATTAGTGAGAGTAAATACACACTTGTGATGTTAGGCGTATGACGCTCGTAGCTCTGAGAGGGATGGAACTTTCGAGTATTCTACATGTTTTTAAGGATCGATTGCCTGCATAGCAGTTTCGACTGTTTGTGGATGTTGTATGTTTGTATTAGCGATACCTTCCTGCCCTGCTTCTTGGAGATTGGTGATTGAAATGCGAGGAACATAAACTGACCTCCCTCAGAAGAGAATCTAATCTAAACTTCTTCATTCGGTTGGAAGGAACCAGAGACAAATGTAGGACCATAATTACTGTCCGATTTAATCTGAGCAAAGATGGATATAATTTCAATTAATGCAAAGATTAAAATATACAACACAATAATTTTAACGGCTGTGTATGTCCTACTTTCCTTAGTGTAGCATACAAAGCCGTTTCTAGGCAACGGCAAGGTAAACACGTTCCCGCGTCAACGAATATGCATGAAACAATAGAGGTATTTGTAAGGCACTGTAAGATCGAAACATATAGCAATTAAATATGATTATTAATGATGTTTTAAAGTAAAAGAGGGTCTGTGAACGGTTTGTGTTGCATTGGAGACGGAAATAAATGAACGGGTGATACATTAGTGCAACAGGATGCTACTATTACTGTATGAGTAGTTTTCCGATTCACTTTCGTGGCCAATTTGGCACCCTTCTTCATGACCTAAACGTCCAAGAATAGAAGAGTGTCATAAGCGTGTACTTCCATTCTGAATTTGATAGTAGGCTTAATGCTGTCGAGATGGTGAAGAAATTGCTGTAACTTTACTGGTCCATATGGCAAAATGATGAAAGTGTCTTCAACGTATCTGAGACATATGGTGGGTTCGTAGTCTGCTGTATTCTATGTACCTTCCTCAAAGTGTTCCACAGATGTATTACTGACCATCGAATTCTGTACCCTCTTTCCGCTCATAGAACATATATTCAGACTGGAAGTACTTCTATTCCGATAGTACTCTGATCTTAACAACAATAGCCATGAAATAGAGCAAGAATATAAGTGCTAGGCCTCATGTGTATGGAATTTTGTAATTTTTGTCTTACCTCTCGCAGGTGGTTTATGCTATGCTTGGTTTATATATCATACCTTGTTCTGGTGTCCGGAGATAGGGACTGGATCTATCGATTGGGCCATATTGATAGATGCCGCCTGATGACGGAGACAGAATTCAGTCTATGAAATATTGTGTTTTAAATACAAACAGAGCGATGGATAATGCCCAAAAAACACAACAATTACACTAATATACTATCGTCACAATCTTTAAGATCTTAATTTAAAGAGAACATATGTCTTGTCACGCGACTAATAGTACAGTTGTAAGCCAGTAAAGTTTATATTGAAGATGCTCTCTTCTTGAATGTGACGACATATGGGCCAGCATATGTTCATTGACGTTTCAGAGAAACATACTACCTCTTACTTTAGGGTCTAAGGTAAGAGAAGTAAGTGGACAGCAAGGAGCAAGCAGAAGTGTTCTTCACAGCTTCTGTGGGACACTCTTATCCAACCCGGTTCATGTTATTGTTAAATTACATTATGGCGTTTTTTGTTCTCATATTAATATGCTGATATCAACATGCTAGAATACTGTTTTATAACTTCAAAATTAAGAAAAGAACGAAGAATAGAATGTTTTATTTTTAAAATGTTTAGAAAATTTGCGGAAGAAAAGGTACAAATATTATTACTTAAGAAAATAAAATTTAATTAACAATATTTTGACGTTTATTATATTAATATTCAAATTCTTTATGTGGTATAACATATTGTAATAATTATTTACTTTCCGTGCTAGAATGCAGAGAGAAAAAATATATTCATTAATTTTAGGCTTATTTTTAATTTAGGTAAAATGAAGTAACACTTCTTAAATTTAAACACTAAACTAAAAAAATGAGAGTGTTACCTAAATGCACAACTATTTAAAGTCGTAAAATACGATTCAATTCTTTTAATCCCCAAATTTGAAAAATGATACAATATTTCTATTTTTATTTAGTAGAGGTACGCTGTAGTGTAGATGGTTGAGGCACTATGCTACAAGCCGGTAAGTCGCGGATTTATTCCCAAATAGATCACTGGATTATTTTTCAATTTACCTAATCTTTCAGCAGCACTATGGTCCTAAGATCGACTCAACTTCTAACAGAAATGAATACCAGGAATAATATTTCTGGGGGTAAATGGCAGGCTGACAACCTCACCGCCATCTGTGAGCCGATTGTCTAGAAAACGTGGAAGCCTCGAGATCTCATAATCCTTTGGCTCTCCACGGTCTCTTAGAGCGATAGCTTCATATTTTTCAGAAATATTTAGTAATAAAATTAAAAATTAAAGCAATAATATATTAACAGAATAATATATTAATGTACAATTGCGTTAAGCCATTCAGTATATGGTACTAGATAAATCTAACTGGCTCACACATATGGCGATGACTTGTGGGACTGGGAACTTACTGGTTGTTATCTATAGTAATATATAGCTTGTGTGTTATATTTGGTTGTTGTTGAATTCACCTGCTGTCGCAATTTAAGTTTACCTTGTCCTTTCCAAAATCTGCAATTCGTTCAATTACAGGATAAATTTCCAACTCAAAAAATTTAGTCAAAATTTTGTTTTCACTTGAAGAATATTTATTAAATTTATAATATTTGCCCATGTTAAGGAAATTTACATGTGTTTAAAATCTGATTCTATTTCCCTAGTGCAGAGAAACAAGCATACTTTTATAAAACGGTTCAAATATGTGTGGAGTTTATTTGCACCAGAAATGCCATTAACAGATACTGACAAATGAGGTTTGTTGGTAGTGAGCAAACTCAAATAAACTGTTATCAAGATGACAGAGAAACAAAAGCGACGTAAATGAATCAGCTTACACACACGCTCCCTTCTATGTTAAAGCAATAGGCCTCCACCATAGAGAGACCTGGGATTCTGCTCTTTAGTGGAAATATACCGCAATAATTCCAGATTTTCACGCTCATGTAGGTTCAGATCCGTGGCTACAAATATAATCGTTTCACTACTTCACACACTTTACAGTTCATTAGAGCACAGTTAAGTTTTCTCAGCCTGTTATAGTCTTCAGTAACCGTTGTTTGGCGGCGGTTGCGAAAGCTTACTTTTCCCTTTCTTTTAGTCCCCGAAATATCTCTTTCCCCTGCTACAGCAACCATCGACTAATTAGGTGCTGACTGTTTCTAGTTATGTCCTGCTTAAGACATCTCGGCACACACCGCGTATAAAACACATTCCCATTATTGTTTTATCCAACTGTTGCAGTGGAAACATTCTTGTTTCGAAGCCGAAGCCACAATATTATCTTGTTTCTGGAGCTTACTTTGCTGCTCTGAAAATGGAGATAATATGTTTCTCCGAAACGTTGATACATGTGCACCAAGCTGCACGGCGTTACGTCTCAATTGAATAGGATAGCTCAGCGGTGATACTATGACATCTTATTCTAGTGTGGTTCGATTTTTTTTGGTTGGGATACCGTTTGTCCTTATCGAGATTTATCATGTTTTCTTGAGCTTCTGTGTACAAATAATATACGTATCTCGGTAAAACCACGACAGTAATCTTCCAAATTCTTTCTTCTTCATAATTCAGCAATCATCTTCTCATTCAACATAAAATTCTCTACGTACCTACAGCGTCAATCGGTCGGGCTGTTAAATTGCTGCTAGTCCACGTCAGCACAGTCATTCCTGGTTTCTTTTCTCCTCGAGATCCATGACCAAATTTTTTTCTCTCCTAGATGTGTACGTATTTCAGAATGGGACCTTCTCTTTCTGCGGCGTAAGGGTCGGTTTTTCAATGGAGGCGCTACGTTTGTTCCACTGCAGTTTCAGCACGTGTATATCCGCGCTGTCACGGCTTCCAGGTCACTGTGGGCTCTTTACCACTGCACTGCACTGCACTGCACTCTACAGGGGTCGGTGTTTCTATGTAGGTGCTACGTTTGTTGCACCGCAGTTTCAGCACGAATATATCCGCGCTGTCACGGCTTCCAGGTCACTGCGGGCTCTGTGCTACTGCACTGCACTGCACTGTACAGGAGTCGGTGTTTCTATGTAGGCGCTACGTTCGTTGCACCGCAGTTTCAGCACGAGTACATCCGCGGTGTCACGGCTTCCAGGTCACTGCGGGCTCTGTGCTACTGCACTGCACTGCACTCTACAGGGGTCGGTGTTTCTATGTAGGCGCTACGTTCGTTGCACCGCAGTTTCAGCACGAATATATCCGCGCTGTCACGGCGTCCAGGGCACTGTGAACTTTGTGAATTTTTGTCACTGCACTATACTAAGTAACGTTTATACAGAGGTTTCCTGTCAATGCAGGTTATACCTTAACTTAGGCCGCGCCATAGCTCAAGCGGTTAGTCGCTGGCTTCCCACCGCGGCGACCCGGGTTCGATCCCGGGTCTGGTCAAGTGGGATTTGTGGTGGACAAAGTGGCGCTGGGGCAGGTTTTCTCCAAGTACTTCGCTTTCCCCTGCCAATCTTCATTCTACCAATTGCTCCACAATCACCTCTCCTATCATCTGTGGCTGGTACAATAGGCCAGAAGTGGCCGCAGTACAAGGGATTTTGTCCCACCCTACTAGCAATAATAATAATAATAATAATAATAATAATAATAATAATAATAATATGCCTTNATTAAATCACAACTGCGTATTTCCAAATTCTTTCCAAGTTATAATTCGACGCTGTACAGGACTTTCCAGAAGGTAAGGTCAATATTCTAGGAAGTCGTAATATCGGTCCTTCTAAGCAAAATTGTATATGTATGTGTGTCCTATTCCGAACGGTTTCCGAGATAGGGATATTTTACTGCACCGTTCATAAATTGTTGATAAGAAAGAGATATTACGTACTGTTTCTATTATCGGTATTTATTGTTCAAATGACAAATTAATACAGTTTACCTAGTATAATACATTTTCGAAAATTTCACCGTCAACATCAACGCACTTTGCAACTCGCGTGAGGACATGGCGTGTTACTCGTCTATACAGTGTACAGTGTACTGCACAGTGAAATAGCTCTATCTCGGTGCAACTCGCGCGAGGACATGGCGTGTTACTCGTCTATACAGTGTACAGTGTACTGCACAGTGAAATAGCTCTATCTCGGTGCAACTCGCGCGAGGACATGGCGTGTTACTCGTCTATACAGTGTACAGTGTACTGCACAGTGAAATAGCTCTATCTCGGTGCAACTCGCGCGAGGACATGGCGTGTTACTCGTCTATACAGTGTACAGTGTACTGCACAGTGAAATAGCTCTATCTCGGTGCAACTCGCGCGAGGACATGGCGTGTTACTCGTCTATACAGTGTACAGTGTACTGCACAGTGAAATAGCTCTATCTCGGAAACCGTTCGGAATAGGACACATGTATATGTATATACACATTTTTTGCTTAGAATGACCGGTACTATGACCTCCAGAAAAGTGTCCTTTCCACCTGGAACATTCTGTATAGTCCAGATACCGAAAGTGTTTTAAAATATTCAACAATAAAATTAAAAAATCACATTCCAGAAAGAATTAACTCTTATATCTGAGTCAACTAAGCTACTTTATCGTTTGCAGTTTATTTTATATCCCTTTCGTGAGGAATAATTGTTACTTGTGCCACTCTGCATGCAAGACGTTGTACAAAGAGAATACCCATAACGTCAACACATAGCAGAACCTTGTAAGCAATCTAACGTAACCCTTAGACTTGAGCAAAGCGTGCAATATGAACACACAGCTACTGGAAGGGAAGGCCCTACCAAACTACATTAGCCGGAATAATATGCTAATCTTCAGAGAAGGCTGCATGCAGCGGTGAGGAGAAGACTGGGAGTAATAACGCAATTGTGGGGATGAGCTGCATATAGACGAGGAAGAGGTGGATGCATCCCCCAGTTCCGCACTACATAACGCTACTTTTGACCGTCATTTCTGCTATGATAGTCTGAAGGACTTAACTTTATGTTTCCTCTGTTACAGGGTGACTAACACATACATAACTGCTCCTGTGACTGCGTGAGTATAACACACGCAGTCACAGGAGCAAGACACAACACAAAGTACAATACACACACGAAAGTAGGAAGAATACTCCGATAGAAGAAGATAGGTGTGACTCGCGTACCGAAATACGACATAAGGATGACAAATTCTGAACAGTTTTAATATTTTTAATATTTAAAATTTATCAATATATATGACGAATATATATTTTAGTATAAAGACAATAGGGCATGCAATGAAGTAGTTTGACGTATATCGAAAAGCAACTGAAGATGGCACTTTTGTGCTGAAACATGTAGTGCAAGAGAGAAGAGTAAGGTGAATAAATGTATGCACTGTAAGACGTTTGGAATAAATCATGGACATGAATCAGTGCAACAGGATGCTAAAATATAACATGACTAACATAGTTAGTTTGAACTCAGGATATGAACTTTAAACGCTTATGCATATATCGCTCTGAATTTAAGAGCTAGACAGTTAGAAATTAACTACTACGCTGTGTCTTAAGATGTCAATGACGTTGTCATATTTTTTGGGTAATTAGGCAGGTACATATGTTATCATTATAAATTTATTGCAGTCTCTTCTGAAAGTAAGATGGGATTTTTGTAATCTTCCTGTGTAGATTTGGTATATATCAGTCACATAAAATTATACAGTTTTATTAATATATTATTTTGAGTGACAAATGTATACCTAGAAAATGTACAATAAAAAGGGAAATAATACATAAAATCTCATTACACACACAGGATGTCTACTTAGTGTGTGACATATACTTTAAACTATCTCAGACAAAGCATAATTGTGTTGTATTAAGTACCAAGTGATGTCCTTTTACCTGTGTTAAGCAGGATGTTTGCTTCATTTGTGTAAATTTTATGACCTTGTTATTATATCAGAATTAAATAATGGGAAGTTTTATAATTGTCACTCCTTTCCAAATATAATTAGAAAACTCAAGTCAAGGAGGGTGACATAGGCAGAGCGTTTAGAACACAGGGACAAGAAATACGTCAACACGAGATTTTGGTGGGATAATCTGAAGGAAAAACTGATATTTTTGTTGCATTCTGTTGTGTAAATCATTATAGATAATATAAGAAACTGGACCTCAAGATGGCACACACGTGCCGAAACATGTCGTCGTTGGCAGCAACACCATCTGCTGGAAATAATGTTGTGTTGACAGGAATAAAATAAATATTACATATATTGAATGAAATAGAATCTAGGAAGACATAGAAGTAGATAGGAGGAAACACATTACAACGGATTTTCAGGATATATAATTGGAGGTTGTGGTTTGGGTTCATCTAGATTAGGATAGGAACTAGTTTGCTGTTGTGAAGACGCTAATGAGCCTACGGGTTCCATGAAATATTAAGAAATTCTTGAGTGGCTGAGCGAATGGCGGTTTCTCAGGAAGGGCTCAGCTCCATGGAGTTGGTTACTAGCACAGAAAATATGTTGCCTAAGGATTGGTTTAAAAGTGAATAATGAAGTAGAAAGGATGCGAAAGGAAGTTGTCAGGGCCTAATCTGGAGTACTATCCCAGCATATTCCCTAAAGTGACTGACAAAGACAGAAGAAACCTCAGTCAGGTTGGAGAACTGTCAATTTGAGATTCAAAGCCAACGCCGTAAGAATATAAGTTTAAAGAATTATCAGTTGGACCGGTCTGTTCGGTGCGTATGGAAAGATTTTGTTTTATACAGTGTGTTTCACAAAGACCTCACCAACATCTAGTCCTTACATTTCTAACGCTACTTTATATGTATCATATGTCATGGGAGCCTTATATTCCCGAAAAATACTGGTTATTTTTTTAGCCGCAGATTAGCGCTTCATCCACGAGTTAAACAAAATAACTGGCCGCGCCATAGCTCAAGCGGTTAGTCGCTGGCTTCCCACCGAGGCGGCCCGGGTTCGATCCCTTGTCTGGTCAAGTGGGATTTGTGGTGGACAAAGTGTCGTTGGAGCAGGTTTTCTCCGAGTACTTGGGATTTCCCTGCCAATCTTCATTCTACCAATTGTTCCACAATCACCCTCACCTTTCATCTGGGGCTGGTACAATAGGCCAAAATTTGCCGCAGTACAAGGGACTTAGTCCCACACCCACTAGCAATAAAAAATTAAGAAAATACGAGTAATTATTTGAAACCAGTCAAGTGTTTATGAAACACCCTGCATTTGTTGTAAGATATACCGACCGACGCATTTAGATGCACCGTCCAAACCTAAGCAATGTTCAGTTCCAAACGGTGTTGGCATAACTAAAAATTTCTGTTCACTTAACTTGTTTCAATGGCTTTAAATCTGAGCCGGAAACACGGAGCTGAATCGAATTTAATGACATTCATTTCAGCCTTTCATAAATCCAAGTTGTTTTGTATCACACAAATAAAATCCTGGTGTTCAAAGGGATGGGCTGAAGAAAATAATGAGAAAGACAGGATTGTCAGTGTCCCTGCTGAGATTCGAACCGTCTACGTACGAATATGCATGAGAATAATCACGGCTTTGAAAAATACTTTTTTGAGATGTGACGCCTTAAAATTTGATATAGTTTCGGCAGTAACATAGCTGTGGCGATTAGTTGCCACCTGCCCGGATCGCATCGCAGACTAGGTGATGGACAAAGTGGTACTGGGACTAAATTTCTCTTGAATATTTCGATTTCCCCTGCCAGTTCTCGTTCTAACGGGAACCCCACACTCACTGCCCATCATTCTATCTCAATACCGAAATTAAACTCGAGGAGAATGGGAGAAACAAGCAAAATATAATATACTATGATTATTGTAACACCAGTTCAGATTTCAAAGGAAGTTCATTTGTTATATACTCGTAAGCTTTGGTGCTATTACGTATATTCACGACTTTCTTCCTCATTCTTTCAAAATCCTGCAGGTTATCGAATTATACGTCGAGGCCGACGTTTAACACCATCTCCCAAGAATAACAGGCGGAAATAGTGAATTGTACACAATATTCATTATGTATTACACCACAATTAACATATCCACATGAGAATATTGTCACGTGATGAAGTGACTTTTAACGGGTTTTGAACTGATGATGGTATATGTTGGACTGTTTGCTACAGCGCGTGAATACACCCTGCAATCCACTATTACACAAACACACTATTGTCCACAGTCACATATTCACTAACGGCTGCTTGGTAGGGACTTCCATCTGTGGACTTTCCCCTTCCTCTGTGTTTCTCAGCTAAAGCAAAACTCGACTATCTCAGTAACTCACCAACCAACTAATTCAAGTCAACTGAATGACACTAACTGTCTTGCTTATAATATTTCGGCACGGGCAGCACAAAAAAACACCTTACTTCTGTTGCTTTATACGTGCTGTTGCATAGTAACGGCCGTTGTCTGGTTTGTTTTTCGCGGTAGTTGCCCAGCAACAGGTCTGCATGCCACAATATTATTAATACTTACAGAATATAGATATACAGATGTTGTCGTTATACAGACAAATGTTTTTATTGTGCAATTCACAGCCTGTTTCGGCCCATATAGCCCATCATCAGGTTACATCGACGAATATATAACAAACTGAAAAAAATTCTGGTCAATTGTTCATGGCCTAGTTACATTATGTATATTCATTAAACGTGTTAACAATATTCATTTCGTTATAACGCTAACGGGAATTGCGTATTGATAATGAATTTTAGGTTAGTTATTTCATGACGCTGTTGGCATAGAGAGTATACAGGATTGATAATGAGATAAGTAATGATTTTGGGGCATGTCCCAATGAGGTCATTGGATTTTTCTCATTTGACCCAATCCTTCCAACCTCACTGTGGCCTTGGGGTCGACTCTGCCTCTAACAGAAATGAGTACCAGGAATATTAGTGGAATAATACGCCGGCCGGCGTGCAGGGCTGACGACCTTGCCGCCATCTGTGAGCCGATTGTTTAGAAAATGTGTGACCCTCAACATCTCGCAACCTTATGGGCCTTCACGGCCTGTTACAGGGATAGCTTTACTTACTTTACTTCTATTATATAAAGCCCCAGTTTTATGAAGGAAAGTTCTCTTTTATTGTGTTATACAGAACTTAATAATGGGCTAATGTGATTGTACCGACGCCCGTGTCACAACCTCAAGACAAGAATTATTTCGGCTAACCCAGTGGGTACAATTAATCAAACACACAAATAATCAGAGGTCTATGACACAGCTTACGCTAAGCAAATTGAACTTAAGGAGGCGAGACATACCTTAATCCACGTCACTAAACTCTAGACGTGAATACAAGTTAGGGATTCTTTGTTTTAAACCATTAATTTTAGGAAATATCTTTTCTATGTTCCTTTCGGCTTTCTGTACTCTGGGTTTACGAGATATTCCTTCCAAAATCCAGAGTTCAGTGAAGGCTGAAGCCATGAAGCTCTGGGGAGGTGCTGTGAGGCCATGTGGTTACTTCAGTATAAGCACACCGTTGCTTCACATGAGTCTTGTGCCCCGGTATTACTGCTTATCCCCAGGGACATGAGTAAGGCTACTTCTCCACCCTCACATATATACATATACAAAGGCCAGCAAGCTTCAATTGCTCAGAATATTGGACTAGACGCAGTCTACATTGCTTGAGATGGTAAAATTCTCTCAGTGTTTAATTAAGCAACAAGCAATTAAAACGTATAGGGTACTGGACTTATCGCTCCATGTATTATTAACTTCGACATTAGATGTAGTTCAGTTGTCAGTTTCATGCTCCGGTCGCTTTACTTCCAGGATACAGATTTCGGTATTATTAGGTAGGAGGTTGAAGAAAGTAGTCTGCTTTTACCGGTTCTCACTGTCTCTTCGCTTGCGGATTTCTTATATTTTTCCTTTTACCCTGAAGATGGAGGCGATACGTTCCTCCGAAACGTCGGTTAGCACCACATATACACGGTGCCAAATCCCAGAAGACTGCTTTCTTCATAGTCACCGCCGTGAAAGCCTCAAATCTTACAGGTAGGAGGTTGGTTGTACATGAGGAATTTGGTGCCCATGTCGGAAATCGAACCATGATTTCTTTGAAGTTCAGCCTGTAGCGTACATTGTGCTGATTGGTCTGTCCAGGCGCCTTATGTTTAGGCTTTTTCCTACTATACTACAACAATACTACATACGGATAGCTGTTTTAAGTAATAGATAACAAAATTAGTTTAAAACGAAGTGGTTACTCTATGAAAAATATAATTTAACATTAAAAGTTGATACATAAGCGAACGGAAAGTATAAGAGTTACGCCACTGGGTATAACTCATCTACAAGTCAGTGCTTATTTTACATATGCATTTCTGGCAGATTATAGAGATTATATTGTATTATAAATATGAAAAGAACATTAAAATTAACTCTTGAATTTTGACAAAGAGTCTTTCCATGCATCTTTATGAGCCTCGAAATAAATAATAATTACTTCAAATATTATGTTTCTGGACATTATCCATCGTTATGTTTTTATATAGAACACCGTCATGTTTTTCTTTAAAAACAAAACTTTTCAGGTACTGGATTCTTTCCGCGTCTTCAGGTAAAACCTACTCAGTCTCCGAAACGTGTTCTTAAATAAAAAGAGGACATTGCATAATGTCCAGAAACATAACATTTCTATTAAAGTACCATCGTCACAAACTTTTAGGCCCTAAATGACTATTTTCTTAGAATTAACTGGTTGATTTTTTTTTCAGTGAAGAGGGAATATGTTTCCTGTGAGGTAAGAACTGAATTCTGAAATGCTGTTTAGGTCTAGTATGATTCAATCATTTGCTGTCGAACCAATAAATTATGTTTTGAAATGATATAATTCGGCATCAATTCAGAAAATCAAAATAACTTGGCCCAGTCATATTTCTAAATAACTAATATTTCCAATTCCATACTGTGGCGCATAGACCCGTTGCTAAGCAATGACTCCGTAATCAGCGACCGTTTCTGGTCAACGGCTAGGTAAACACGTACCCGTTGATAGGCAGCAGATTATTAATAATGCAGCAGTTATACCACAACAGTGGGAATGAAGTGTTTCCTGTGCGGCTCGTGTCGAGGTGTTATTAGCGAGAGACAAAGTAATTTGAGTGAGTATCTGAGCGCGTGAAGCTGAAGAATCTCCACTATTAGAAGCCGTTGCCAAGGAGCGGCTGGTGAAGGCACAGCAGGCTGGAAATTGTTTAGCGTGTGCTATGGAGATTTGTGAATTGTGGTTACTAGATATGGCGCTGTAATTGCTAGCCGTGTCAAGTCGTGTCTAAAAGTGGTGAACAAATCTATTTTCACCATTCCAAACCCCGTCTATAATCACTACGTGACAATAATGACATCAAAATGACAAACGGGCGAAGCAAGGACAGCTTCTGCAAAATCATGCTACTTTTCTTCTGTCCGTCGCCCCCAGCAATAAAATTTCTCATTTCTCCCATGAGTTTCCACTTTCACTCACTCTTCTACTATACTTTCTACTCCTATCTTTCTATGGGATAGGATAGGGGCCCTCTTTCAGATATCTGCATGCGCAGCTCTTTCGAAAGTTGTACTGCAGACAAAGCACATTGACATTTCCTTTTACAAGGACCTGTTAAGGAGCCGCATTGCACGTAGGACTCCAAAGGATGAAAAAAATTTAAAAAAGGGGAAATAAAAGTAGAAGGGAGGGAGGAAGGGAGGATTGGGCTGGGATGGAAGTGAGGAAAATGAAGAGGTCGCGAATTCCGTTTAATATTGCTATCAAAACGGAAGCTAGAGAAATTTCGCACCTTGGCCATGTTGGTATTCTACATTCTACATGAAAATTACCGTAACAGAACTTGCGTATTTGTCTAAGATCTATTATTATTATTTGAGGTAAAAAAGTCAAAGTTATCCCTGTAAACAGATCTTGGAGGTATATATGGCTCTGAGACGTCGAGACTCCCACATTTTCTAGACATTGTCTAGGTGAGGTTGTCAGCCTTAAGCGCTGGCCTCCGTTTACCCCCAGGAAGATTTCTGGCACTCTTTTCTTTTAAAGACTGAGTCCCACCCAGGGCCATAGAATGGCTGGCAGTATTAGGTCAATTGAAAAAGAAAAGACCACATCAGGAATCGAACCCGAGACCTTTCGACTTGTAGCATAGTGTGTCTATGTAGTAGAAGTTTAGTAGAAACTCCCTCATGATTGAGGCATTATTTTCTTCCGAAATATCTGTAAACGCCTACAAAATTACATGTCGTCACTTATAAAGGATAATTTTCATGATAGATCTTTCCATAACCTACTTTCCTTATTTTGAAAAAATGAAGGTAGGCTACGCAGTCTCTAGGCTGTTTGTGTGTATGTGTATTCCCACTGTCAACTTCTGAGTGACTTAACACAACATTGATGTTACTTGGTATGTACGAGTATATCATGGCACTTGAGCCCATCTCGACGTCGTACTTCATAAATCCCTCCCATCAGCCTGTGTGTCTATTAATGTATTCCCCTACCGTTGCCAGACGACGGCTCGGTAAAAATGTCCAAATCGTTGTTAGGCAACGGCTAGGTAAAAGCGTTGCCGTGACAAAGAATTTTTATAAAATAACAAAGGATGTTCGGACGCGTCATTTTCTATGC
>NW_019739016.1:193081-207262 GCF_002891405.2 Cryptotermes secundus
AGAAGGAAAAGGAAAAATCGCAGGTAGGACATTTATTGGCCAGGTAGAGATTCGAACTAATCATTTGTTCCATGCAAGTCCAAATAGTTGCCGCCATTTTCCTTTCCGCTGTATTTCTGATGTACAGATTCTGTAGGTGGAAAAATAAATTTATTCCTTAGACCATTCTTGACTTCCGCACTAGGCGGAGATGGTGGTCAGCTTCACGATCCAGCTGTTTTACCCCAAGGTAAAATCCCCCGGTATCCATTAGATAGGAAACTGAGTAGACGAAAGACTCTGAGAGCTGGAAATCGAACCCTGGCCACCAGCACAAAGCCCTTCTCTATACAGACTGAGATATCTCATCTCATATACAGGTTTTATAGGGCGGAAAATTCAGGAGCTTGCAGCTATTCCATCCTCGTCTGTTCTGTGGAATTTCTTCTTACATACTGCCATAAATCACACATCTTTCTTCTGCAATGTTAGGCTGCCCTCAGTGTGACTTGCAAGAATTCTTTGTGTTGCAGACGAGTACAGGAAAACATAATCGTAGTGCAGAAAGCGACCCTGTAACATGACATATAGAGAGGTTATGTGTTCTAAGGTTGGCGCATCGGTTTTTGGTTCTCCGTTAAGCCCTCTATCTCTGTCTTTCTCTCTACCCTAGCTGTGTTTGTGTGTGCTTTAACTCAAGTTCTTGCAGTGGGTGGTGGTAGCAGTAAAAGCAGTAGGGGCCACGCGTTACGTTAATGCAATGAGAAGACAAAACCCAGCAGGAGCTCGGGGCACCTCCCCCCAACCCTCCCCGAGCTCCCAGTGCCCACTAACTAGTGCTCCGATTAGACAAACTGTCCCAGTGCTTCCAGTAAGAGAGAGCACACGAGGAATAAGGAGAGAAGATAATAATTATTCAACTTGCTCAGATAGCCATCTCAGAACTACGCACCACCGCCACCCCGCCCTTGTGTAACGGAATTATTGGTCTCGCTTACTCTTGCCTTATCACAGATGAAGATAAGACCCGGACGCAAGTGTTATTGCCCCTATAGGGATACACAAATTAAACTGAGACTTGAAACGTAGGTTTAGCTTCAGATTAGAGAAATACTTCGCCACGTGTCATTATCTTGCTTTCTATTGTGCTATGTACTTATTTTCACTGATTTGATGACGCGCTGTTTCATATTCAGTGAAAATCATGAATTTCTTGTGTTCTATATACGAATATTGTCAACATACGGCACTGTTCCCTTGTGGGAGAATAGAGAGAGAGAGAGTATGTGGCGGGAAAGAGAGTGAGAGACACTATATTCTAAAGGGGAGAACAGAAAAATCTCATGCTTCAAGATGCCAGTAAAAGAATACTCGTCTTTATGTTGATGTCAGGAAAGGTAATGCGTTGGGAAGTGAAATTTGTTTTAGATTATGAGCAGAGAAAAGAAATTAAGCAGGAGTGTGTAGTGAGTTGAATAGAAATTTTTATATTATGCCCTGTAGACCCGTTGTTAGGCAACGACCGCGAAAGAAAGCGCTAAATAACAGACGTTGCTAAGTAACGGCTTCTCAAAGAAGCATGTTTCTACGGCAACATTTGAACTACAACACTGAGGAACGGTGTTTTCTGTATGGTGTCTGCCGAGATGTTATCAGCAGGACAGTTAGTGGAGTTCGTGAGTGTCAGATGAGTTGAGTGGAGCTAGTGGAAAGAGTTGGCTGGTGAATGAGTTAGAGAATTTCTGGGGTTCAGTAGTTGTGAACTGTTGCTATTAGAAGCTGTATCTAAGGCCGGGAACAGTTCGGGAACCCAGAGGAAAGGGAACGTCCGCCGTTGGAAATTGTTACCGAGCAACGCATAGTGTAGACGTGACTGTGGACATTAGTGCTGTGTGTGTGTGTGTAGCATTGTACTGTAAAATGTAGTCACGCGTTGTATCAAGGAGATCAATCTAGTTGCCAATCCAAACCCCGTCTATACTTACACTCAATCACGTGACAATATTAACTTTTGGAAGGCTACATTAGCGTGAAATTTGGATGTTAAAAATTATGCAGTGCAGTGCAGAATTTTTGGCACAAATTCAGAAGTTGTACTAGTACTTAGGAAATCCACGAATAATTTTGATAGAGTTAGTCGAATGAAAGGTCTCATGGATATAAACGACTTATAGAACGTTCCACCACTGTGGTAGAACCCAAAAGAGGAGAGTCTTGGATCTGAAATTAGGGAAAGTGATACACAACTTTGTACACAGGTGCTGTCGAGAGGACGGGTCTGTTTTTTTTTTTTTTTTTTTTTTTTTTTTTTTTTCNGCCAGCGCAATGTTTCTCGGTCCCGAGTTCCGATCATGTTTTACAGACTCAGATTTGAGACTTTCCTCTTCGTCGCCTCCTACAACTCGCAGGGTCACGGTGAAGGTACTCTAGCCCGCCTCCACAAGGGCTTCTCTCTCGAACTGTCAATTATTGTTGGTTTCTAGGTACAGAGCTTCAAGTAGGACCACAGTACAGAAAACACATCCGTTGCTTAGCAATGGATGTTCTTTATTGTCGCTTATTATTGTACGCATTACTCAGCAAATGGCTGTTTCCAAGACTCTGTCTCCGTGGTAACATGTTCATCGAGTCATTGCCTAGCAGTTGGTCGATACGTCGCAGTAATATTTCCATACATTGAAGATGGAACCATGAGCTTACACCGAAATGTTGTTATCACTGACATAAAGTACACATTCTAAAATATTCTAATATTAAACTCTATTATTATTTTCCTTATTTTCTTCTAAATTAATTTTCTTTATAAAATTCTAGGCATATAATCCTGTCATTTTGATTTTCATAAATTTTTGCATCACTTTTCCGTAATTTCTCGTGTTGTTTTTGGTTTTTCACATATGCACTATATTCTTCCCCATGTTTACTTCAGTTTAATAATAATAATAATAATAATAATAATAATAATAATAATAATAATAATGCGTCTTTCTTTCTATCAGCGAATTTCCCCTTGTAAGTGATTCTTCACTGTAAAATGTATGTCCAGTAATTAAGCTGTATCCTCATGTATTCTCTCTTGATTTCCGCCCTCTGTATGGGAGGTGTTCTGTCCTTTGTTTGAATGTGATTCATTCAGAACTCTCAAATGTAATTCGACTTAAAATCTGAGTTTCTGTATAAAGATATATGTAGCTCTTTCGTCTGTCCCTCAAGTCAACTTTCAGAACGCACCGTGGAAACTTTGCTTCATCTTTCCCTAACTCATTACTGGAGTAGTATAGCGCAATGTTTGAAAGCGTAACTGCAGAACACCATGAAAGTACATCTCATAATTTTATCTTTCCTCCTATATATTCTATAATCTCCCTGACAAAGTAAGCGGTTGTCTTTCAGGTTCCTTCGTCATCTCTGGCCTCCCGTATTCGTCTCCATATACTCGTATTGTTTCAGTTTATATTCTCTTTCCATTCTCCCTGCCAATAAGAAACAGTTGTCTTTAACTTACAGTACTCTATCAATTTTGCTTTCCCATCTTCGTCTTTTTATCCTGTTCCATGTTCGTATTCTCAGGTGGCTTTGAATTCTTTTAAAGAAAAAACAGGTAAGGATATCCCTGTAACAGGCCGTGGAGGTCCATAGGGTTGTGAGACGTCGAGGCTCCCACATTTTCTAGATAATCGGCTCACAGATGGCGGTGGGATTATCAGCCTCACGCTCCGACCACCCTTTGCCTCAAGGAAGATACCTGGTACTCATTTATGTTAGAGGCCAGTCGGGTATCATTAAAGGCGCCAAAATTATTGACTATTTCAAATGCTGCATCTTTTCGTTTTATTCCACGGAGTACTCCATATTTATTAAGATCTTTTTCGATTACCCAATCCACGACCAGAGTTGAAGAACGTACATATACATGGGAATTTCAATATCTCAGCTTCATTTAGCCCAAAATATTGTAAAAAGACAACGGGTTTCTGTTATATGTTCCGGGATGGATCAGTCGGTATATCAACGGGTTTCCGGGTGGAGAGCCAGGGATCGATTCCCGGTAAGAGTATGAGATACTTTTATTCTGTGCAGCTTCCAGGGTAGCCCTGGTGCCCACCTAACCTCCTATCCAATGGATACGCGGGGCTGTTTCCCCAGGTGTAAAGCGGTAGTGGTGTGAAGCTGACCACTCAACTCCATCTGGTATCGAGGTTAAGAATGGCGGAGCTATGCCTCTACTCCGCCATACGTCTTCATGGTTTAGTGCTTAAATAATTAAGCACACGGATTTTACTGTTATCTCATTTATAGACATAAATTTAGAAAGTATTTAGCTTGTGCTGTAGAGCTTTGTACGTACAGAAATTAAGAATGGCGATAAATGAAGTGTAATTACGAGTTGTGTGCTAAAGTGGTAAATAAATTTAAAATCCAATTCAAACCCCAGTCGATAGTCACTCCATGCTACGTGATAATACTGCGCAGGGTGTTATGTTCCAGATTCCAATGCCGTGTAGTTAGGAGAAACGTCAACATTTAGAAGGAATATATCACTTACATCTTCAGGGACGAAGAGTGAGCAGAAACTTAGCTCGCTCTATATTTCCGCTAGTTTATTACTTATCCCATCTTTCGGACTTGAAGCTGGAAGTGATATGTTCCTACGAAACGTCGGGATTTCCCTTAACTAAATGTTTATGTACTGTCTTCGCTCGTTTGGAAACCTGGATCGTCGGTTCGAATCTCACTCAGGGCATGGATATGTGTGTGCGTTTTTCTGTGTTCGTCTACAGGCAGAGGCCTTGCGACGAGCTGATCACTCGCCCAAGGAGTCCTACCGTCTGTGTAAGATCTAGAAAAACCGAAGTGAACGGAGAAGTTCATGGAGGTAGGCCCAGGTCCACTGGGGCTGTAGTGCCAAGGAAAAAAAAAAAGGTTATGTAACCCGGAAGACCGTATTCTTCATATTGACTGCTGCGATAACCTCAGATCAAAAGATTTAAGACTATTTTATCAACACGAAATCTTTAGAGACTTGTGGCCCACCGTGTGGTAACTTTTCGATGTAAGACTGAAATAAGAGGGTCAAAAAGAAGAACAAAATGCTAGGACACCCTGTATGTCGGACGTGAGCCTAATTACAAACTTATGGTTGGGATAGATGTCTAGTTGAAGTGCTTTGCGTTTACAAGTTTCAACAGAGCCAGTGCTCATGTACTGGATACGAAACTTACTAATGACCCCATGTTATAAAGATGGCAATGCAGTAGACTCTAATCTGTAGGGTACTAGTAGATCAGCTGAACACCACAAGCAACTTTGACGATTTTTCTTTTGCTATTACTGTATGTTGCAGAAGTTTCTAGTAATAATTACCTCGCTAAGCCGGACAACGTAACCCAGGACATAACTCTGATATTTAGGTGTTTCCACTTAGTATAAGTGACTGTGATTATGAGGTATGCAAGCAAGTGATAAGGGTAGAGTGTCTATGTATCTCTTCACGACAGCCTCAACTTATAGGGACAAATTGCAAAATAAAACAGATATTAAATTTATAATCTAACTTATGGGAATATGTAATGGGGTAATAATTTATATAAATCTTTAATTAAATTCAAAGAAAAAAACCTAGCATAGTAAATCCCTTAGCTATTCAGAGATTTCTAATATTTTCTTTAATGTCTTACCCAAGGGTCCATACGCTTAATTGATTCACATATAAAAATAAAAACTTATGTTGAATATTCTCACATTTATGACCTTGGCATATATTGTTTTCTGAGATGTGACGCCGTTTAGTCCTGTATAAGTTCATCGATCATTCGGAGGAATACATTGCCTCTATCTTCGTGGTTGAAGAGTAAGCTTAACAAGTACACAATGAAAAAAAATAGAGAAAATATTTACCTCCCTGATTCTTGAGTGGTTTTAATTTTAGAACCTGAAGTTGGAGGCAGTATATTCCCTGAAATTACCAGACTACACGGCGCTTTGACAGGCAATGCTTTTCAAGTATAATATATTTACATTTATTTAAAAATGAATTCTTCATATTACAAACAAAAATATTAAGCACCCTCCTTTAGATTCTAGAGGCTTCTTAACGATGGTGTGTAAAACTCAGAGTTACTGTGTTTTTTTTAACTTTATTCATTGTCCTGTATTCTAGAAACTAGAAAACACGACGTTTCGGAAACTGGATGTGTCCGACCTCAGGTGAGTTGTGAGACACCTACTCTGGTCCATTAATTGAGGTTAGCTCTTTCTAAGAGACCTAACAGAGTAGGTGTCTTCCCAACTCACCTGAAGACGGAAACATATCCAGTTTCCGAAACGTTGTGTTTTCCATTTTCTAGAATACCGGATCAGGGACACCCTCTATTTTTGGGAGACTATATTAGCTCATAAATGTTGTAAACAGGCTAGAGGCTGGTCAACCGGAAAATGGCGGTTCGATTCCAGGAGAGTCACGGATCTTCCTCATCTAGTCCAGTACACCCTGCCCCTATTCAGTGTGTACTGGAATTACTTTCCCCCTGGCGCTAAAGTGACTTGGAAAAGCTGACCACTCATATATATTCAGTGATGAAGTCAAGAATATGTTCAGCCTACTTCCATCCCTCCATACATATTCGTGGCTTGGTGCTTAATTAAGCTTAATGACGGCTTTACCTTTATCTCAGCTCTTTCGTGAAGTTTTTTTCCTTGGCACTACAGCCCCAGTGGGCCTAGGCCTACCTCCACGAACTTCTCCGTTCACTTCGGTTTTTTTCGATCTTACACATTCGGTAGGGCTCCTTGGGCGGGTGATCAGCTCGTCGCAAGGCCTCTACCTGTACACAAACACAGAAAAACGCACACACACAAACTAAACATCCATGCCCTGAGTGGGATTCGAACCCATGATCTCGGTTACCAAGCGAACGAAGACAGTACATGCCTTAAACCGCTCGGCTACCGTGACCGGCTTTTCGTGAAGTTTAGGGTTACGAAAAATTTAACCGCCTATATTTTGGAATCACACTGTCGGTGTATATGACTTGTCACTACACATCTGTAATTTAAAATTGCGTTGGTGAACTTACGAAATCATACTGAGCGTCTTGTCATCCTTCGTATTCAGTAGGCCCCGAGGTTCAAATCTCGGTTAGGAGATCAGCTATCCTCCGTGTTCTTGTGGTTTTCCTCAGTACCTCCAGCAAAATTCCGGTATAATGTTGTAAATTATTGAATTATTTTTTCCTTCAACGTCTTTTGTCATTCTTTATACACTATTATTCAATAATTCAATTCTATATAATTTAAGTTAGTGAGAAAGTCTTTAAAATAGCATGATATAAAATGTGTAATTACATAAATTTACAATTAAATAAATCATATGTTTATCACGCCGAAGTATATAGCTTGTTCTAAGTTGTAAAAGTTTCTGAGATCTACCATGACAAGGCTATTTTTGATAGCAACAGACTTAATATCTTACGATGTTTGGGCTTATCATGGCGGTAAACATGAAGATTAAACTTATTATTTTCTGTATCTTGACAACATGTAGTCTAGTAAGAGTTTACCCACTGTTTGATTCTTAATTTTTTCTAATATTGTGACATGAGGCAGAAATGTGAAACTCGCTAACGGTTTATAGCGGAATGATAATTGCATAGAATGTATGATTTGTATGTAAATTTAGTTTGAAAACATATTTATTAGGATAATATCTCAGGCTTAATGAGATAATTAGATAATTATAAATTCTAAGGACTTATGAAAATATAATCTTAGCTTCATTTACATTTTAGCAATCCTAGAGATTATTTACATAATGTTCTATAAAATTCTATAAAAAATATTAATTAAGCAGCAATGTCACAAAAACATAAATCTATGTAGGACTCATCCTAAGGATGTTAGTCGACGCACCTTGGTATGTGTCAAATGAAACCCTACATAAAGACTTGAAATTAAAATTCGTGAAAGAAATCATCCTGGACAGAAGCCGCCAACATATGAGAAAAATAGAAACCCACGAGAACGAACTATTGCAACCACTCAGGGAGCCAACCAACAATGGAAGATTAAAAAGGAAATGGACAAATGACCTGATATAAAACAAATCAATTTCTGAAGAGGTAATGTCGATGGACATTTTCCTCGCATGACATGTAATAGTCCTTAGCGAAACCATTAACCTATAGAATGTACGTAATTCTGATTGTTAATAAATAAGTTCCAAAAAAAAATGTAGGACTTGACGATCTCACAACCATGACTTGGTAGATTTCTATTTTCTGAGAAACAACCCCGAGCAGTCAGTTGAAAATGTGTTGACCTTTCGGTGGAACTTATGTCGATCTTAATGATCTGAGAACAAACAGAGCAATAAACCAACATGTAGAAGCTAGCAAGCAGTGTTTGGTTTATTCTTTATTCCTGAAGATGGAAGCGACATGGTTCTACGTCGGTTGACTTTCAGCTGACTATACTGCATTATAACCCCGAAGGCACAGCTCTTCATGTAGACTTACTGTCTTCATTTTCAATCTCTAAATTATGTTGTTCCAAAATGTTAGTATCCGCTTACAAGGCTACGTGGTGTTACAAAACCGGCCGAACGTAATCTGAACGCTCGTCACAATTTAAAACTCAACGTACATCATTTATGTCTCTTTATATACGACAATTGTTTTCTTTTCGTGAAAAGTGTTCTTAATATAATAGTACTATCATTTAAGTCTTCCTACACTTTGTGACTAGCAAATTAGCCCAAAATTTAAAAATCGGGAAAATGATACTGTGCTGCCTGTTCTTTGAAGTTAGTACTACTATTAAATTTCAAAGGACCAAAAACTCAGACAAAACTTGCCAGTGCTATTTATTCTTTTTCAGATTCATGAGACTTGTATCCAAATTCCAACTTCATTCAAAATAAATCTCTTCATTTTAATTTTACTGTTTCTTTTCTTTCTTATTATATCCCTTTTTTCTGTTATCATTCTTCAATTTTCCACTTCGCTTCTGTCCTCACCACACACTGATTATTATTTTGTGTTTTCTATTACTTCTTTCTCATCCATCACTTTCAAATATTATTTTTTATTCTTCCACATTATACACTCTCTTTTCATTTCATACCTGTCTTCCTTGTACCTATACTTCTTAATGTTACACTGCATATCCTCTCTTCCCCTCGGCGCTACAGCTCAGGGCGAGCTTTGGCCTCCTGAACAATCTGCCTCCAGTCTTCTCTGTACTTCGTCTTTCCTCCCCAACCCTTCACTTCCATTTTACGGAGATCATCATGTACATCCTCCAGCCATCTCAACCTTAGTCCTCCTATTTTCCTTGTCATATATATTTTATTCTGAAGAATTTAGTTTTTACTATGTGATGTTGTTAGCCTCACGTGCAATCCCCAACCTGGAGGACCAAGTTATCCCTCTTCGTCTGTCTCCTACCCCTTGAGCTGTCCGGCATAGGTGACCATACCAGTAGCTACGCTACCACCAGCATACAAGGTCTCAGGGTCTCAGGAGCACTCAAACCCCACCACCGGCATAAGGTGGAGACTCTATCGGAAGGTACCCTACATATCTGCCCTTCCAAAAAGGCTCCGATTTGGGGCACATGCGCCAATTTATTCCCTTTTGTCTCCTCTGTTTCTTGCGCCGAGCAGATTAATGTTCTGTTCTAAAGACAAAAGCAACGTGTTTGTCCTATACATTGGTACACGTCTACCAAGTTACCCGGTTTCATATTCAAGAAGACCGAAATATTAATCTTTAAACGCCGGGCTTTTGAAATGGTGGTAAGTGTGAGCTGGCCGGAGTTTATTTTAATGACGGCTGCTAGTGCGCGTTTAAATGCACGTTCCTACTCTGCGTTTCAATGTCCGTTCCTGGTAGGGCGCTTAAACAATTTTAACCATTGTGTTTAAAAATACTGTGTCTAACACAATTTTTATGATAAATGGATGGAATTACCTTTATTTGTATCAGCGAAGAACACAGTGTCGCATATTAAAATGAAAGATTTGAAAATTTTTATACAAGAAGTTATACACGATTTTTCTAATTTTTTCTTTTAATTTTGATGCGTACTGCAAAATTGGTGTCCCAGTTCTTCACAGAGTTATTCTGCATTATAAATTCGTTTCGGTTTGTAACACATGACAAATTTAGCAGTCCCTGATGCCATAAAACATATGGAAGCAATAAAATCATTTGGTTCTCTGCTCGAAAACATTACATCTTTGTTACACTCTTCGGATTTTCGAATCTTTTGACTAAATCACCGAAGAATGAAAGCATGGCTATTCAAGATATTAGCTAGAGGGGTCCCATCCTCAGTGCTAAGAACTTCCGTTATAGCTGCAAGAGATTATTGCCCTTTCTATCGGGTGAACAGAGCTGCATCGTGGCTGAGATACAGAGAGCGATCTGTCTTCTGTGCGTTGTAGTGAAATCGATTACTGTAGTTTCATTTCAGCCTATATATACATCAAGCAGATAACAAAAAAGGTATGTACATAGAATTTTACTATATATTTTTAACACATTAATCTGCAGAATCTGCAATAAAAGTATAGGCTCGTGGATGAGTTTGGGCATAACTCATACGTATGCTCTTTTTGTTGTTGTTCACTTAGGTATCATTTTAATTCCTCGATTAGGGTTTCACTCAAGACGGTTTGGTAATTACTACATTTACAAATAAATATTTAGAACCGTGCATGCGCTTCAACTAGCGGCGTGTGCACGCGATTCCCTTACTCGTCACTGGCCCGAACGGGTCACTTCGGACGTTAAAGATTAAAGGCCAAACAGTGAAGCTTACTTCAAGACTAAGATCTGGTCATGAGCGTCTGAATGGGCTCTAAATTAAGAGAAAGTGACTGGCAAACCGTCAGTCGTAAAATGATTTTGAAACGAGGCAAGATGTAAAGAGGAATTTTGTAGAAACGAAGCGGTAGGATATGAGGAACACGAAGGCGAATATTTGCCATAATCATGGTGGGCCTTCTGTAAGGCACTGGTGTATGGTTCAGAAGTTACGTGGTTGGAAGACATGACTATTTTTGTGAAAGAAAGAATGTAAGAAAGTTATGCATGTAGGAAGCAAGTGGTACTATATGAGGAAGGTGAAGGTAACAAATTTGTATAGATCTGGTGGTACGTGGGTAAGAAATGGGCGTAGTATTGGGAAAGTACCGGGTTATAGACCACTGTGTCTTTTGTCAATAGGAATTGAAAAGTGAATAAATAAATAAATACGATTTTTTTGCAACTATAAACCAAGTCATATAACATAAGGACGATCGCAGACAGCTACACCATACATGGTCCGGTGGTCTAGTGGTAAGGCACCGGCGTTGTAAATATAAGGTTGGTGGTTCGAATACAGAAGTATTTTTGTAAAGAGATATTTATGGAATTATATAGCGAAGCGTAACATAAGAGGAGATTAAAGCTCAACGATTTCCGTGGCATTGGTGGCTTATTGGTAAAATACCGGCGTAGTGAACAAGAGTTCGAAGGTTCGAGACGAAGTATAGTTTTGTGATTTAGAAAGTAAGTTAATTGATTTTTCTGGAATTATAGTCGAAGATGTAGCTTAAGAGGAAGATATAATATAATAAATTTCAGAGGTGCTGATGGCTTAGGGGTAAGACATCAGCCTAGTGTTCAGAAGGTCCCTGGTTCAAAACCAGTAGGATTTTTTTTAAATGAAATGGAAAGAAGTTAGGAGATACGGTAAAGGAGGAGGGAAGATTTTTTTTTTGCGGTCGCTCATTAAGACACTCAACCTAAGCGGGTCTTATTAAAATCCACTTGGGAAGGTACCGGGTTCTAGACCACTGTGTCTTTTTCAATAGAAATTGAAAAGTGAATAAATAAATACGATTTTTCTGCAGCTATAAACCAAATCGTATAATATAAGGACGATCGCAGACAGCTACACCATACATGGTCTGGTGGTCTAGTGGTAAGACACCGGCGTTGTAAATATAAGGTTGGTGGTTCGAATACAGAAGTATTTTTGTAATGAGATTTTTATGGAATTATATAGCGAAATGTAATATAAGAGGAAGATTAAAGTTAAAAAATATTCGTGGCATCGGTGGCCTATTGGTAAAACACCGGCGTAGTGAACAAGAGTTGGAAGGTTCGAAAACAAGTATAGTTTTGTGATTTAGAAAGTAAGTTACTTGATTTTTCTGGAATTATTGTCGAAGATGTAGCTTAAGAGGAAGATATAAGAAAACAAATTTCAGTGGTGCTGGTGGCTTAGGGGTAAGACATCAGCCTAGTGTTCAGAAGGTTCCTGGTTCAAAACCAGTAGGATTTTTGTGAAAAATAAAATGGAAAGAAGTTAGAAGATAGGGTAAAGGAGGAGGGAGAGATAGAGGGAGGGACCGGGGTGAGGTAAGATTTTTTTGCGGCCTCTCATTAAGACACTCAACCTAAGCGGGTCTTATTAAAATCCACATGGGATCAAAAAGAAAAAAAAATTGGCCCACCATCCACCCGCCCTTAGGGGGTGACTTTGACTTATTCATTTGAGACCAATTTCTATGAGCGAGATTTAGCAAGAAAATGTAATATACCTGCAGCGCATTCTGTTGACTAGAACCTCATGGAAAGCCACGAAGTGAAATAAAGAACGTAACACCGTAGTTTCTTACGACCTCACTTACTGTGCTGTGCCAAGCCGCTCCTCCAAAAATTCTTTTTATAGGGCTAGGGCGCCAGTCACCGAGGAAGAGATCGTGGAAGCCTGGCAGCCCACCCATGCCCTCCCTTACGGTCATGTAGGAATTTAAATACTTGACACAAGATACATCATCGAGAGCTAACACAAAATTAAATAACACTGTAGCGCCATCTTTGGAATAATGTTCAGAATGTTCAGGTTTCAATCCACAGATGGCGCTGCAGTTTTATTTCATATTTTCTTAACTCTCGAAGATTAAGCTTGGTCTCAAGTTATTAACGTTCTGCGTGACCCAAAGCGCGGTCGTGGGTACGGTACCACGCTTCGCCATCTGTGGAGTAATGTTCAACGGATGGCGCTTTTTATTATTTCATATGAATATGAATATGAATGCTATGGAAGCCGTCACATGCTTTGCCGTCTGCGGAGTAACGTTCAACAGATGGGGCTACTACTTTATTTCATATGAATATGAATACTATGGAAGCGTGGACTCCACCCTCACCTGCACTAGGGGTCACGCAGAACGTTAATAACTTGAGATCAAGATAAATCAGTGAGACTTAATAAGAAAATATTTAAAACTGTAGCGCCGTCTGTTGAATATTACTCCACAGATGGCGAAGCAAGGGACCGTACCCACGACCGCTCTTGGGGTCACGCAGAAAGTTAATAACTTAAGAGCTAATCCAGCGAGAGTTAAAAAGAAAATATTTAAAAGTATAGCGCCATCTGTGGACTTAAATCTCATGGAAAGCCACGAAGTGTAGTTAAAATGTAGCATCATAGTATCTTATTGGGCTGTGCAAACCGCTCCTCTGAAGAAAGTTAATCACCTGTGGGTTAATGTTCAACAGATGGCGCTACAGTTTTAAATATTTTCTTGTTCTCTCTCACTGATTTATCTTGATCTCAAGTTATTAACTTTCTGCTTGACCCCAAGAGCGGGTGAGGATGGAGTCCTACGCTTCCATAGTATTCATATTCATATGAAATAAAGTAGTAGCCCCATCTGTTGAACGTTACTCCGCAGACGGCAAAGCATGTGACGGCTTCCATAGCATTCATATTCATATTCATATGAAATAATAAAAAGCGCCATCCGTTGAACATTACTCCACAGATGGCGAAGCGTGGTACCGTACCCACGACCGCTCTTTGGGTCACGCAGAAAGTTAAGAACTTGAGACCAAGCTAAATCTTCGAGATTTAAGAAAATATGAAATAAAACTGCAGCGCTATCTGTTGAACAGATGTTGTAATGTTCAACAGATGGCGCTATACTTATTATACATTTTCTTGTTAAATCTCGCTGATAGAACATGGCCTTAAATTAATAAGTTCAAGTCACCCCCAAAGGGCGGGTGGTTGGTGGGCGGAGGTGGGTCCATTTCTTTTTAATCACATATGGAATTTAATGAGTGTCTACAGACATCACTTCGTGGCTTCCCAGGAGGCTTTAGTCAATAGATGGCGCTATACTTCTTATCCATTCTCTTGTTA
>NW_019739016.1:208174-255226 GCF_002891405.2 Cryptotermes secundus
AGGCTGATGTCTTACCCCTAAGCCACCAGCACCACTGAAATTTATTTTCTTATATCTTCCTCTTAAGCTACATCTTCGACTATAATTCCAGAAAAATCAAGTAACTTACTTTCTAAATCACAAAACTATACTTGTTTTCGAACCTTCCAACTCTTGTTCACTACGCCGGTGTTTTACCAATAGGCCACCGATGCCACGAATATTTTTTAACTTTAATCTTCCTCTTATATTACATTTCGCTATATAATTCCATAAAAATCTCATTACAAAAATACTTCTGTATTCGAACCACCAACCTTATATTTACAACGCCGGTGTCTTACCACTAGACCACCAGACCATGTATGGTGTAGCTGTCTGCGATCGTCCTTATATTATACGATTTGGTTTATAGCTGCAGAAAAATCGTATTTATTTATTCACTTTTCAATTTCTATTGAAAAAGACACAGTGGTCTAGAACCCGGTACCTTCCCAAGTGGATTTTAATAAGACCCGCTTAGGTTGAGTGTCTTAATGAGCGACCGCAAAAAAAAAATCTTCCCTCCTCCTTTACCGTATCTCCTAACTTCTTTCCATTTCATTTAAAAAAAATCCTACTGGTTTTGAACCAGGGACCTTCTGAACACTAGGCTGATGTCTTACCCCTAAGCCATCAGCACCTCTGAAATTTATTATATTATATCTTCCTCTTAAGCTACATCTTCGACTATAATTCCAGAAAAATCAATTAACTTACTTTCTAAATCACAAAACTATACTTCGTCTCGAACCTTCGAACTCTTGTTCACTACGCCGGTATTTTACCAATAAGCCACCAATGCCACGGAAATCGTTGAGCTTTAATCTCCTCTTATGTTACGCTTCGCTATATAATTCCATAAATATCTCTTTACAAAAATACTTCTGTATTCGAACCACCAACCTTATATTTACAACGCCGGTGCCTTACCACTAGACCACCGGACCATGTATGGTGTAGCTGTCTGCGATCGTCCTTATGTTATATGACTTGGTTTATAGTTGCAAAAAAATCGTATTTATTTATTTATTCACTTTTCAATTCCTATTGACAAAAGACACAGTGGTCTATAACCCGGTACTTTCCCAATACTACGCCCATTTCTTACCCACGTACCACCAGATCTATACAAATTTGTTACCTTCACCTTCCTCATATAGTACCACTTGCTTCCTACATGCATAACTTTCTTACATTCTTTCTTTCACAAAAATAGTCATGTCTTCCAACCACGTAACTTCTGAACCATACACCAGTGCCTTACAGAAGGCCCACCATGATTATGGCAAATATTCGCCTTCGTGTTCCTCATATCCTACCGCTTCGTTTCTACAAAATTCCTCTTTACATCTTGCCTCGTTTCAAAATCATTTTACGACTGACGGTTTGCCAGTCACTTTCTCTTAATTTAGAGCCCATTCAGACGCTCATGACCAGATCTTAGTCTTGAAGTAAGCTTCACTGTTTGGCCTTTAATCTTTAACGTCCGAAGTGACCCGTTCGGGCCAGTGACGAGTAAGGGAATCGCGTGCACACGCCGCTAGTTGAAGCGCATGCACGGTTCTAAATATTTATTTGTAAATGTAGTAATTACCAAACCGTCTTGAGTGAAACCCTAATCGAGGAATTAAAATGATACCTAAGTGAACAACAACAAAAAGAGCATACGTATGAGTTATGCCCAAACTCATCCACGAGCCTATACTTTTATTGCAGATTCTGCAGATTAATGTGTTAAAAATATATAGTAAAATTCTATGTACATACCTTTTTTGTTATCTGCTTGATGTATATATAGGCTGAAATGAAACTACAGTAATCGATTTCACTACAACGCACAGAAGACAGATCGCTCTCTGTATCTCAGCCACGATGCAGCTCTGTTCACCCGATAGAAAGGGCAATAATCTCTTGCAGCTATAACGGAAGTTCTTAGCACTGAGGATGGGACCCCTCTAGCTAATATCTTGAATAGCCATGCTTTCATTCTTCGGTGATTTAGTCAAAAGATTCGAAAATCCGAAGAGTGTAACAAAGATGTAATGTTTTCGAGCAGAGAACCAAATGATTTTATTGCTTCCATATGTTTTATGGCATCAGGGACTGCTAAATTTGTCATGTGTTACAAACCGAAACGAATTTATAATGCAGAATAACTCTGTGAAGAACTGGGACACCAATTTTGCAGTACGCATCAAAATTAAAAGAAAAAATTAGAAAAATCGTGTATAACTTCTTGTATAAAAATTTTCAAATCTTACATTTTAATATGCGACACTGTGTTCTTTGCTGATACAAACAAAGTTAATTCCATCCATTTATCATAAAAATTATGTTAGACACAGTATTTTTAAACACAATGGTTAATATTGTTTAAGCGCCCTACCAGGAATGGACATTTAAAGCGCTGCGATAGCGGTCATTTAAATATGGTCCCGCCAACTCAGACTTACAACCATTTCAAAGGCCGGTCGTTCAGTAATCTTTTATGTTTGATGTTTGCAGAAATTTTTTTAACAATAGTGCACATATGAACAGAATACTTAATGGTAGTAATTCTACCACCAATGGACCCATAGTGCCAAGCGCAGCAAATCTTTCACATACTCAAAGTTGAGAGCGATATGCAAAGCAGAAAAAACTAAATCTCTTGCACATCACACAGTTAATTAAACACTTGAGGCCAAGCTATTTCAGCGCGCGTTAACAGGAAAATATGAAACTAAAAATGTGATAAAAACGAACATGAGTGGAACTAGGATAGAAAAGGAGGTAGAAACTTTTGTTACAAACCAAGCTAACAAAATCATCTACAACTTATTGGTCTGTGCAAACCGCCCCTCTGAAGAATTCATTTTATAGGATAGGGCCGGAGGTACTGGGCAGTCCCGTGAAACTCCCATGTTATTGGTGGGCAACATGTCCGCCATGACACCACCGTGCAGTGCTGCTGCCATCTCTACATATCCTACATTAACTTTAATATCTTATTACAGAATAATTGAGATATTTTTGCGAATTCTTAAGGTCTAAAACTATAGTGAATAGATTGATCTAGAAGCAACGATCTAGACATATATTCGGGAAGTACTTCGTTTAAATCCTTGCCGGAACTACGAGTATCCTGGAACAGGATTTCCTCAGTTCCTTCCGGCTAATAGTGGGAGTTACCTCAATGAGACAAGAGAACTTCAATCCAAATCCCATCAAATTCATGATAACCTATCAAGCAACGTCTAGAATTTCCAAATTGACAGCGTCGTTAAATAACCAATCAAAGAAAGATAATATAGCATGAAATATTTTGTCTTAAGTTATTGTCGAAAAACCTTATATCCTAGTTCTTTACAGCTTTAAATTAATATTAATTTATCCCATAACAAATTTGTTTCTTATTTTTTATTTAAAGCAAAGAACCATTGTCGAAAATTTTAAGCGCGTATTCAAAGATCCTTAAAAAATATTGTATTTAAGCATCCTGTTGCACTCTATACGATAAATGATATAATGATATAAACTCCGTCTCAAGTGCAAACAGTATATTATGTGTCTTTGATCTTGCTCCTCTACACTACATGTTTCGGCCTCAGACGGCCATCATCAGGTGTATAACACTCACGTTGCTGTCACACTGCACCCAGCCCAAGGAACAAGGAAAGTGTTTTAAATGTTAAATTTTGGGATGGGTGCAGTGTGACAGCAACGTGAGTGTTATACACTTGATGATGGCCGTCTGAGGCCGAAACATGTAGTGTAGAGGAGCAAGATCAAAGACACATAATATACTGTTTGCACTTGAGACGGAGTTTATATCATTATATCATTTATCCTTAAAAAATGATGGCTACTTTATTTTTCTTGTAGGATATATCCATCACATATGGCATGCTCACGCTTGGGAAATTATCTGAGCCTTAGAAGAACCAGTTATTTCTAAGAAGACTCGACGGTAGCACTTGACCAGTGTCTAGGGAAATCAACCTTCATTTTACTCCTTCAGTAGATTCGTGTAATTACATAACCAAGATGGAGTAATGCTGAATTGTAACAATTTAAGTAACCCGTAAAAATACAGAGCGAGAATTTAAACAGACAAGAAGCAGAAGATCTTGGAAGAATTAATAGTCTCTTTTCCTTCGATACTAAGTGGAATACATAGAAAACAAAAATAAGGGGCTACACAGGGAGCAATGTGATCTCATAAGCCTCATTTTATTCTTTCAAAATGAAGAAAATAGATTAAAAATAAATAAATAAAAATGTTATCTTTATAGAGTACATCCTGTTGTGAATTTGCAAATTATCCTATTTTAATTTAAAACTTAACGGAGCGTATTTTGGTGTATTTTGGGGCTGCAACTCAATAGAATGTTTGATGTTGTTAAATTTGCAAATGCTTTTCGCCTTACTGGCATGAACAATCCTTATAGAGTGCATCTATTGCGTATTTGCAATCTATTCTTCGAGTTTCGTTAGACGGAACAAGCCGAATAGAATAGTTCAATAAAAATAATAATGAACATCTGTTTCTGCAAAGGCTATGCTTTTATAATTCATAATAAATACATGTTTTTCTTAGAAAAATTGACAAATCAATTAACTCATTTAAATCCTAATTTCAGCCCACAAACCTAGTCTATACTGTCCTTACTTTGAGGCCTGGCTGCACGCCTAACCTCCAGTCTGCCCAGATGCCAGCCCATTAATTTGTCGACCTGAATATGCGACCGAGAATTTACCGGGTTGTCTAGTCTCTTGCTTTCGATGTAAAGTCAGGCTGGCGTCCAATGAGGCTGGCGTCGCTGGCGTCTAGGCCAGAGACTCAACACTTCGGCATCTAGTCTTACCGGAGATTACACAGGCCAGCGTCTATGCTAGCAAAAACGTAGATCAGCTGGAATCTCTTCAGGAGGGAAATAAGCAGACACGCGTGTTATCAGGCGCACGGCTGCTTAGCTTGGCGTCTAGTAAGTCTGGAGTGAAGGCAAGCCGGTGTCTAAACGTCTAAACGGACCAGAGCGTAGGCTCTTTGGTGTCTAGTTGTCCTGGAGAGTAAAGGGGTCAGAGGTCAAACAACACAACATCTATGATGGTCTGAGACTAGCTTAGAATGTCCGGCGCTTTTTGAAAGTACAAGATTATTCAGGAGGGCGTCTAGACAAGCTGAGTTCTAAGGAGGTCAGTCTCTGTAGACTTCGGCACCTAGTCTTGCCGGAGAATACATTGGCTATCTTCTAGGCAGTTCATTCTCTCTTCTAGTTGGAATCTAGTGAGAAAGGTATCTGATCAAACCCGATTGTAGTCAAGACAGTGTTTAAAGGGGTCAGAGGGTGGCAATTTCCCAAAGACTTATCACTCCAACTTCAGGTAAGCACGGCATTTAGTGACGCGTCTCGTCAAACTGGGCGTCTGGCAAGAAAGGGAGTAAACACATCGGGTTGGTGACTTAAGAAATGCTGACGTCTAGGCGAAAGGACATACGAAAGAGCGGCGTCTATGCTGCATGGAATTTAGTACAACCGCAACCTGATGAGGCTAGATGTTAACAACACTAATGTACTGACAAGGCAGAACATTAGTCGGGACGGCGTCTAGTGAAATCTGTTTATTAGGGTCACTGAACTAAAAGGGAAAATATTTGGAACTAGTCCAAGGCTAGTCAAGTTTGCATCTATTCAAGGTGACGTATACCAAGGCCGGTGAAAAATTGGGTCCATATATATTGGGTCCGGTGTCTGCTGAGGTCGTTGTTTCATAAGGACGATATCTACTGAAGGCGGTGTTTAATGGGGCTCTTACCTACTGAGGCCCGGTAGATAATCACTCCATCATGCGATAATATTAAAATCAGACATTAGGGGGTGCTTTTATTATTTCTTATATTATAATAAAAATTTATTTATATCACCTCCTAATTAATATGTATCGGGAGCTGTTCCCCCTAGAATGCGAAGCTGACCACTCATCTCAATCTAGTGTTGGGATCAAGAATGATGGAGCCATACCTTCACTCCCCCATACGTCTCTATGGCGTGTTTTTAGTTATTTAACCACAGGGACAAATTTACCGTAACTATTTGTATCTTAGGACACATACAGTGTTGGATATTATTTAATAGAGAGTTACAGAGGTACTGGCAGCTTCGATATATACTGCGCTGTCATGTTCAGGGTGATGTCTTCCAGAGGACGCATCTCCGAATTCTAACAGATGTCAGAGTTGGTTACGAAGAACAGGGATACTGTCATCTAAGACGTGATGCCCTGTACACCGGTAGAATTTCACTGATCTTTCGGAGGGACCTCCTGCCGTCGTCATTAGGGTATAATTGTAAGCTTTCTGTACCCCTCTTCATGGCTTACTTTTCATTGCAATATGTTCCTCCGAAAAGTCTGTAAATTTCCATCGGATTACATGTCGACATATATCAGAAAGTATCAGTCCTTAAGTGCGTCAGAAATTCATAATTTGAGGATTTCTTCTGAAGTCGCACAGGCCAGCAGGAATTTAAGAAAAGAAGATTAATTTGTAATGCGTTATTGCTTCATTTCCNACAGAGTGACAACTTGTTTCAGATGTTATTTTGGTATGCTGAAACAGCATAAATACTAATTATTATACAGTACATTCAAACGCATATATTTCATAGACATAAATACTATAATGTCTTTATATGAGGTGAATTTTCTCTGTTTCAGACATTCCTGCCCAGAAGCATGCGCAGTTGGCGAACTTTAATGATGGGAACTGTGAAAATATAAAGAGAATGAAGAGAAACGACATGAAATTTGGGGATTTTTCTTCAATCACCATGATGATTTTTGACGCTATATTATTTAGTAGATCTTCACCAAGCATTTGGAGGTACATGGCGACTCTTCTTCAGGGTATAAGTCGAGCGTAAGAAGAAGTAAGGATATTGGGAGTGCCAGAAACAGGATTAGATGCACGACTGAACCGACAGTGTAACAAGCAAAGTCTACAGAAAATATGGCATTTAAAGTATTTATTTCCGTGGGCAGGGAGACAGGACGAAGTAGCGGACGGGTGAAGTAATACGTGGCTTTGTCTTTGGAAATCACTGTACTAAGAAAGCACGGATCCGCTGAGGCCGTTGGCTGCAGTACATGGCCGAATCTAAGATCGAATTACATTTATACTCCGAAGATGGAGGCAACAGGTACATCTCAAACGTTGGTACCCTTTTACAGATTACACGACGTTACAACACGGAAGAGCATTTTATTAATATTTACCGCATTGAAAACCAAGATTTCATATTTTTGTGTCAAAGAACACTGAAATAATTTTTTCGTTGCTAGATGGAGCTCAAGTTTCTTGGGACAGAAAATAGGTTATAAATAACTGTGAGGTCTTCAGATGAAGTAACTCATGTTTGTAAAATATTATGTGAAAATAAAAGAATTTTTTTAATTAACAATTATTTCTCATCCTATGTGGTGTACGGAATTAGGAACTTTGCATCATTATGAAAATAAAAGATATAAAGGCCGTATCGCTGTTTTTATCTAGTACCTGCTAGTCCAAAATTTTCTTAAAACTGTTATGATAGGCTATTTCTTCAAGGATTCCTATCCTGCATCCTTAACGTTCAAACTGCATTTAAATGAATGCCAACAATTTAAAAATTTATATGTATTTACGTAATTATTTATACGCATATATTAAGTAGTGAAGCCGGGATAGCTCAGTCAGTATAGCGACAGTCTACGGGTTTGAAGGCCTGGGATTGATTCCCGGCAGGAGCAAGAGATTTTTGTCTACTCTGCAGCGTCCAGACTGGATCTGGAACCCACCTACACTACCCTACTTAGCAACAGATCTCCTACTGTTCCGTGAGTCTGCTTCTGCGGGAATGTGTTTAGCGACCCGTTACTTACCAATGGACATGGCGAGGACCACATAGAAAACAATTTTTGTAATACCTTTTCTATTCTTGAGTACTCGTATTTCGGGCGTTGCCTGGAAATGGGTCTACATGTCATAATATTTTACGCCTCGAGGGAAATAAAAATAAAAGCAGCATTCCAGAAAAACTCCGAAACCAAGAGACTGGAAATATTACACAAAATATGTCAGATTTAAGTAACCTTGAAAATCTCATTAATGTTTGTTGAGGACGTGCCTTAGCTCAGGCGGTTAGAAGTCTGCTTCCCACAGCGGAGGCCCCTGATTCGAGCTCAGGTCAGTTCATGTGGGATTATGGTGGGCACAGTGCCACTGAGGCAGGTTTTCTCCAAGTAATTCGGTTCCCCTGCCAATCTTCAGTCCACCGACTGCTCCACACTCATCATCTATCTTCCGGGGCTGGTACAATAGGCCAGTTAGTAACCGACGTACCAACTGGTTTCAGTCTCACCCCACCCCAAGAAACTAAAAAGAAAAAACTTTTCTATAATAATGAACTCGAGTATACGACAATTTTGCATGCTATGAATTCNCGTTAGTAACTGACGTACCAAGTGGTTTCAGTCTCACCCCACCCCAAGAAACTAAAAAGAAAAACTTTTCCATAATAATGAACTCGAGTATACGACAATTTTGCATGCTATGAATTCAGTGAATTTGGAAATAACAATTCTGTCGTATAGGCCTGATTGTCAGAAGTAAAATGAAACATCATGAAGCATTTATCTTGGGAACTCCATTCCTGACAAACAATATAGATAGTAGGAGACAAATGATGATGGCTTCTTGTTACATTTTTACGGAACAAGGCAACAGGGCCTCAGAAGAGTCAACCTTATTAAACGTTTGAAGAAGTATGTGAGAAGTCAGTTCCCACACCGGTGAAACCTGTGTGATGGGACGCCCTATAGTCTGCTAGGAGTTTAGGGACGCTTCTGAGAAAGGTCCTGCTTCCGTCTTTAGGGTCGAAAAGTAAGCCGTAGGAACGGCAAGCAGATTACTATCCTATCATATACTCCACACTTGAACAAATAAATTATGTGGAAATATGCCAAAAATATTATATCTAAATAAATTTAAGAAAGAACGGTCTGTTTCTCAGAACAGAATGGAGTCATCGACTTCGTTAAGAATCCATCTGTCTTCTGAAATCATGCTGAGAAAATATATGCCTATGTATGTGTTTAAAAAGAAAAAGCGACGGTAAATAAAAAGTTTCAAGTTGTTTAAATTTTACAATAAAAATTCTTCACTTTTATTACCAAGAAATTATAACGTATTCATGACTAGACACGGGGTTTGGCTTCCTAATTTAATTTGTTGGGCTCTTACAACTCGTAATTACGAAGAATTATAACACTGCTGCTAATTTACACACAGAAAAGTCCTATGACACTCTTTTAAGTCCCTCTCCGTTATGTCTTCAATGGTCTTTGTTTGGTAATATCTTCTGTTTGCGTAGTTGCTGGCTGTCTACCATATCACAACTGCTCCTCAACTATCGACTTTAAAAAGTCATTTATGACGACGGTCTGTCGGCCAGTCTGTCTTGGTGTCAAGCCCCATCTGCGGTCCAAGACCATATATCTCTTAATATCAGACCGTTGCGTTTTTGTCGATGTGGGACGTCTTCTCTGACGAGAAGACGGATCTATCATTCACTGCGGCAAAAATCAGTGGTACATTCCACGCACCGTATTTACGCATGTATAGGCCGCACATATTTTGCCAAAAATTCAAGAGGAAAACTGGGGTGCGGCTTATATTCGAAATATTCGAAATCACACTTCATTAAAAAAAAATATATTCGGAATATTTCGGAAAAATTTCTACTCCTGAAATAATATTCCAAGAAAATTATTTTTTCTATAATTTCTGTCTGAAAATTGTGCTGCGGCCTATACACGCACGCGGCCTATACATGCGTAAATACGGTATATTTACAATCTTACCTCTCTACATTCTATGCAGCAAGTCTGTTGTCAAGATACCGTCTGGTATTCTTGTTATAGAGCTTCGGCATGGACTACATAGAAAATACCGCTTCTAACATTTCTTCAATTTTTGCATGCGTATCCGTTGTTGCGGATAAGTGTTTATCGAGCCGTTACCAAGCAGTGGCTGTCATTTTGAGTCTTCATGTCACAAAATATCTAAAATATTTTATCTTAGGGAAACTTTGGTGTAATAGACCAGAAGTGGCCGCAGTACAAGAGACTTAGTCCCACCCCATTAACAATAATAAAATAAAATAGGGAAACTTACGGAAAAGACAACTACGTGTTCAGTGAGATGTCTTTCGTTCCTATCTTACATTGAAAGTGAAAGGTTACCTGGTGTGTAGTCTCGCAGAACTGTGTAAAATGCACTCAGCAAATAAATTCTAAATTCAGCTTGATGGGGTCTAAGATCCATTTCAGCGAATTGTGTCTCACAAGGTTCGGAGTAAAGAAACAGTCCCCCCATCGCTGGAAACTACGTGTGTTTTGACCCTTAAGTATCAGAGGGCTAATTTAATGGCGGTAAAAAGCACAGTAACGTGAGCAACGAGTTTCGCGTGGCTGTGGTTCTTGTCTACTAATCTACTCGTTATAAGCTCACAAAAACGGTCTCTACCTGAGAAGGTACTAATAGGTCTCATGATGAAAAGAGAAACACCATAATTTGCAATCACGTCCGCTGCTAAGTTTCCGTCCCATAATGCAAAGAGAATTCTCTGCACACGTTTAAAATTCTCAGCAATTAATTTGCAGGTTATTGACTGTGACCAATCAACTGAAACACTATAATAAAATTGCAGGGATGAGAAACGTAAGGACAGCCGGAACGGCTCAGTCAGTATAACGATTGAATACAGGCTGGATGTATTTGATTCGATTCCTTGCAGGGACAAGAGCCTTTTTCTGCTCCACAGTGTCCAGACTGGCTCTGCGGTTAGTCCAGGTGTCTATAAAGAAGGTAACGGGTATAAAGCGGCCGGAGCTTGAAGCTCGCTACTCTTCTCCATCTGTTGCCAAGGTCGAGAATGGTGGAGTTATACCTCCTCTTCCCCCTGCACGTTCATCATAAGTAAGTCAACGGACAACTTTGCCATTACTGTCTTTACCTGGGTCATTAAAGTGAATGGAAGTGATAATTTTTATGATTACAACTTCCTCTACATCAAGCATGGGGCTTCAAGGTCTGTTGCGGCTCCTTAAATTCGGTTTCGCAATATTTTTTTGAGAAGCCCAAGTTTTATTTCCCCTGAAGGCGGTGGCTCATAGTTTGACTGAGAATTTCATTTTAAATCAATCATCCTTCTTGTGGACTAATATGGTAAATAGGTTTCCGAACCCCGTAACCCTGAGAGTGATGCTGGCGGGAGTGTAAGCTGCCGGTAGGTCGACCGTGCTAGTAGTGTCTAAGGATAGAGGTCAGAAGAAAAGTAGTCCCTAGCCCTCCAGAGCGGGTGCTGTGTCTTACATTGTTAACCTCAGAATTACTGGGGTTTTGGACTTTTTAAATCGTCCGAAATTCTAGGTAATAGAGGACACCCTACGTCCTCTATTGCATAGAATTCCGGACTATGGAAAAAGTCCAAAATCCCAGTAATCCTGTGTGTCATCCACCTTCGTCAGAACCCTTCAGAATCTAATTGTTAACCTCCCAACATAAAAGTCTTCTTACTTATAAGATTATGTGGAACTCCCCCATACGCCTTCTTTTTTTTTTAAATCGCATAGTGGGGGGTGGAATCCAGTTGGGTCCACTGGGCACGGCGGCCACTGATTGGACTATTGTACCTGCCCCGGGTGATTATGATGATGGAGAATTTGGTGGAATGAAGATTGGCAGGGTAAACCGAAGTACTCGCAGAAGACGTACCCCAGTGCCACTTTGTCCACCACAAATCCCACTTGACCAGACCCGGGTTAGAATCCCGGCCGCCGCAGTGGGAAGCCAGTGACTAGCCTCTTGAGCTATGGCGCGGCCTTTCGATACGCCTTCTTGGCATTGTGCTTAATTAGTTAAGCACATGGATAATTTTACCTTACGTTTACTGATTTACTGATTTTGTACCAAGAAATATGTACGTCTCTTTACACGTTTACTGTGGCACTTTGTAGCGTAGTTGGTAGAGGCACTATGCTACAAAGCGGAAGGTCGTGGTTTCAATTACCCATGGGGGTCATTGGATTCTTTTATTAAACTAATCCTTCCAGCTGCACTATGATCCTGGGGTCGACTCAGTCTCCAACAGAAATGAATAACAGCAATCTTCCTGGGGTAGAGGACAGCCAGTGCGTAAGGCTGACAACCTCACCGCCATCTGTGAGCCAACTGTCTAAAAAATGTGGTGGCCTTGACACCTCACAACCCTAGTTTATTAATGAGTTTTACTCATGTTTACCTCCCCGAAGACTACCGTCCATATGATCCGGAGAGCTATGCTGGCGGGTGCGTAAGATTCTAGTAGCGCCATCCATGCCACAGAGTTCGAAGGTTAGGGTCAGGCCACATGTAGTCTCTGATAGACAAGTTTTGGGGTTGGGTGGAACGCTGACGACGCCACCCCTGAAAAATTTAGCGGTAAGAAACCACAGAGACGCGCCGTTGTAGTTCAAGTAAGGAAGAAAAGTTACAATTTACTGTGTAATATCTTCAAAATTATAAGTTTAGTAATTACTGGAACTTCAAGCCAATCAGTGTAAGAAATGAAATAGAATATATCAGATTATATTTATCGCCTTTGAATGTTTCGATAATTTGTGGCCATTCTCAGGGGAACAACGATAAAATAAAATTGGTTTTACATTAGTTGTACATCTTAAAATATGGTCCACAGTTTTAAATTTATGGTTATAAATTTTTATAAATAGATATTAATTTCTTTTATTGGTAGTGTGGTGGGAGAAAATCCCTTGTACTGCGGTCACTTCTGGCCTGTTGTACCAGCCCCAGATGATAGGTGAGGGTGATTGTGTAGCAACTGGTGGAATGAAGATTCGCAGGGGAAACCGAAGTACTCGGAGAAAATCTGCCCCAGTGCCACTTTGTCCACCACAAATCCCACTTGACCAGACCCGGGATCGAACCCGGTCCACCGCGGTGGGAAGCCAGCGACTAACCGCTCAAGCTATAGCGCGGCCATAACGAGGTATTTATTAAGTTTTTACAGTAAAATTATATGTCATTACATATTTCTTGTATTCAGAACACAAACACTATTACACATGATGTCATATTTTTATTATGCCCTTTATATAAGTAGATTTCAAAGGGTTTTGATAGTGGCATGTAATATTGGGGATTACTGGGTTTTTAACTTTGCAATCGGCCGGTATTTTGAAGAAAACTCCAGTGACTGAGATCAGCTGTTTCTAACGGAACCAAAACGGAAGGTGTCTCCAGCCCCTCACACGATGATGGAAAGAGATCCAGTTCCCGTAACGTTCTGTTCTTTAGAATATTTGAGGACAGACAAAGTACAAAATCCCATTAATCCTGAAATTTCATGTTACCGTATTTTAGAAACGTCTGCAAGAATAACCCGGTAAATTGTTTTTGTAATCATCATACAGTTTTGTCAAAACATTAATGCAAATGTGTAAAACACATTAATTATTATATAATATTATTAAGTTCATAACTGTGAACCATGTTTTAAAAGATTAACCCGTCTGAAACCAAATTCCTTTTATTGTTGTGCCTATTAAAACGGCCCCAACGGACTGAAACATGTAAGGATACATTCAATTTTATCAAATTATTAAATCTCTAATACTGGATGGGTTTTAGTAAACTTTGTCTAAACAACTTTTTAAGTTATTAAGTTATGTATTTCATAATCAGATAATAAAATGGATGGTTACATAATCATTAGAGACTTACTAGATTCTGTTTTCAGCGTATTGTGGTAGCTAAAAGACCGGAATAATCGAGCGGATGAGGACATCGTTGGGATCCGCTGCCAGGCAACCACTAGTGAAGACAGAGCAGTCTGAGAATATTTAGCGTATATTGGAGTGAATTGTAGAGTGTATTAATTAGGGACAGAACTATAATTCTTTCTATCAATAAATCCAATTATAAATTCAAACCCTGTGTCCAATCATTAAGCACAGTATGATAGAAACAAAATATCAACACTGGAGTATTCGTTGAAACCATAAAATCTTTATTCCGTAAGTTTTTCTTTTCAAGGTGCGATATATAGTAAAAAGCGTTTCGGGCCGACACTGGTTTAAATAAAATGGCTATAAGTTGACTATGAATTCAACAGTTATTGTAACCATCAGATAATGTTCTGTCCACAAGTCATTATGTTACGCAAACTTTCGAACAAGGGGGCTTACCGACAGAAAAAGTTGTGCTTGAAGACTGCATGGGGCAAAAAATTCCGTTTCAAGTGAATCAGGTACTTGCAGAACCCGTCCCATATAGGGATCATGTGACCAGACAGTGGGCACGTGTACCGGCCCGTGTACGGATACCCTCCCATCCTTACAAATTTACCTGACTGGAATCAAGTTCTGCTTCCACTTGTCTCGGATTATAACATTACTAAAGCCCATTCAACCTTAAGTGTCATATAAAAGTTATCGCACTTGTTAAGAGTTATATTCTTATGAACAACACACCTTCCACTTTTAAACATGAAAAGAACAGGTATAACATAAGCAGCTATAGGGTAAAGGTTCAATATTTCTAATACTTCAGGTAGGAGCCATGTTTTTTTATACAGGAGGATTCATATAGAACCGGCCCGACGAAATGAGCTGTAATATAAAATATACCATACAGATATCAATATAATTTAAACATATCTTATCTTGGATTGTGTGCCGTGATCAGAGCAGGTGTTGAAAGTGTCCGCCATTTTCAAGTAGGCACTAGAAACACTCGCTGTTCAACAGTGAACCCCATGACTGTCGCCTGCGCACTGCAGACACGTTTATTATCCTTGACCTTGCAGCATAAGGGCTGCCACTTGCCGGGTCATGAGCACACCATTCGACTCAGCACGGCCCACGGATTATTATGACGTAATTGTGAGCGGTTATATGCATCACCTGCGGAATTATTAGCAAATTCATCGGGCCGGTTCTATACGAATCACCCTGTAGAATGGAGAACTAAGATTACTTCGTAGAGACCAGGTAGCTTACTATGTCTATTATGAGAATTAGTACTTGTTGTGATCTCAGATTCAGGGTATCTTAAGAAACTAAATAAAAGTCAAAAAGTTGTAAAGGAAGGATCTGAGAAAATGGTAGTTCAATTTCGAGTAGGGATATTTCCTTATTTCGGAGAAGTAACGTAATATTTAAGAGACGGCAGTCATAAAAAGACCATAGTGTCATATGATAAAAGTAAAAACAAAAAAATAAAGCTATCCCTGCAACAGGCCATGAAGGCCCATAGGGTTGTGAGACGTTGAGGGTCCCACATTATCTAGACAATTGGCTCAAAGATGTCGGTAAGGTTGTCAGCCTTACGCGCCGGCCGCGCTTTACTCCTCAGGAAAATTATTTAATTAATTCCTGGTAGTCATTTCTGTTAGAGATTGAGTTAACCCCAGGGCCATAGTGCGGCCGGAAGGATTAGGTCAATTGAAAAAAATCCAGTGACCTCATCGGGATTTGAACCCGCAAATTTCCAACTTGTAGCATAGTGCCTTAACCACTACGCTACCGCGTGGATAGAACAATGGAAAATCAAAATAAATCCTGCAAAATCCTCCCAAATAACATTTACAACAAGACGAGCTCTCTACCCGCAAATTAATATCAAAAACACCCTCATACCCATCAAACAAGAAGTTAAGTATTTAGGACTCCACCTTGATGAGAAACTAACGTGGAGAACTCATATAAAAGCTAAGAGAAAGCAACTAGAGCTCAAAACCAGAAATATGAATTGGCTAATCAACAAAAAATCACAGCTATCTCTTGAAAACAAAATAATCCTGTACAAAACAATAATCAAACCCGTCTGGACCTACGGGATAGAGTTATGGGAATGCAGCAAACCTTCCAACACAAAAATTCTCCAAACGTTCCAATCCAAAACGCTAAGAAAACTAGTTAATGCTCCCTGGTACGTACCAAACGCTACCTTACACAGTGACCTAAGCATACCATACGTAACAGAAGTCATCAGAGCATACGCGGAGAAACACAAAAACCGCACCACTCAAAACAACAACCAATTAATAAGAAACCTCTTCAACCAACCAGCAATAGAAAGAAGACTAAATAGAATGTGGCCAGAGGATCTCATTAGATAAGCACCAGAGAATCATCGGAGAATGATACCTGCTTCAATATCACACACAGCCATCCATTTTACTAATTACTCTATTTAGGTATATTGAGTAGATTGTAAAATCATTTTAAACTAAAAAAACTTTCATCCGGACATCCTGTATTGTCCGAAAAAAACACTCGTGTCTGAGAGACTCAACTTTAAGTAACGGTTAATGTAAAAAATAGATAACTCTCCGAATAAGCCCGAAAGAAAGAATAACACGAATGGGTGAGCTGCTACGTTCATTTTCAGCTAACTTCGTGGAGCTGAGTCCTTCTTGACAAACCGCCAGTTGTGCAGCTACTCAAGAACTTCCCACCATTTTATGCAACCCGAAAGTTCATTTCCGTGTTCACAACACCTTTCCACTGGCCCCTATCCTGCACCACACCAATCCAGTCCATAGCATCCCATCTTATATCCCTAAGATCCAGTTTAATATTATCCACCCACCTACATCTTGGTCTTCCTGGTGGTATCATTTTTTCTGCCTTTCACAACAATATGCTCTACGCAATCAACTTATTCATATTCGTGCTAAATGATCTCCCCATTTCATCCTCTTTCCCTTGATCATTCTAATTATATTCGGCGAAGAGTACAAGTTATGAAGCTCCTCATTATGCAGTTTTCTCCAACTTCCCGTCACTTCATCATTCATCACGCTCTGAAATCGAAATTCGGCCAGGACGCCGCCATGATAGCTCGATCATCCAATGGGGTTCCTGCTAAAGTCAGAGAAGTGTGAGTTCTAGAGTTCCTCGAGATTATTCACTTTTAATATTATTAATATTGTGTTTGCTGTCCAAATGCTGAGGTTCAGATTACCGATACGCAATGAATTGGATGGAATAACAAAAATTGCCACCATAACCAGAATAGCTCTGGCAGCGTAGTAACCTATTCACAGGCTAGGCAACAGAGGGATTCAGATTCGATTCCAGGTGTGGGAAAGATATTTCATTTTTTCCATTCCATGACGTCGGTAACCACTTCGTGGCAAATTTAGCTTCTTAAAATTTGCTGTTTCATATGGAATAAAACCGCCGGAGTTAGGAGCTGATCTCTAGTGTCGAGATTAGTAATGGTAGAACTATACCTGAATTCACACATACACTTCTTCATGTCGTGGTGATCAGTTAAATCCAGGGACGATATCACCATTCAGGATATATTTTAGAGTCCTTACAATAAGTTGTACTTTTAAATATTTATTGCATTTTGAGTCTTTCAATAGACTTTATGAAGGTCTTCTTTGGTCCTACAGCTATGGGTCTGAAGCCGATATGTGCACATTAATGTCGTTATACATACTCGTAGCAGTAGTTAGGGAAGTTTTCATTTGCACTAAAATATATCTGACGAGGGATTAAAGTAGTAAAATTATTTATATACTCGTATATTTACAAAAAACATCTGGGCTGGAATGGCTCAATCGGTACAGCGATGGACTACGTGCTGGACGGCCGGGGTTCGGTTCCTGGCAATAGTAACATTTTTATTTTCTTCACAGCGTCCAGACCGGCTATGGGGCCCACCCAGCCTCCTAACCAGTGGGTATCGGGGATTCTGCCCCCGGAAATAAAGCGACTAGGAGGTGAGACTGAATACTCACTTTCATCTAGTTCCGGAGTCAAGAATTGTGGAGCTAAACCTCCACTCTCCCATAAGTTTTCATGGTGTGGTATTTAATAAATTAAGTACAGAAAAAAATACATTTGTTTTTTATACCGTCGTAATTGGGAGCCTGTGTAGCTCAGTCGGTATAGCAACTGGTTACGGTCCGGACGACCAACAGGTCAGAGTTCGAGTCAAGGTAGGCAATAAATTTTCCTTGGCAAGAACAATGCCTTGTTCGAAATTGGAGGTTAGGGCAACCGCGTCAACTCTTAATATTGAGATAAATTTCTCTTCAATAAACAGAAATACAATGGAACCTCGCTTAACGAGCACCTCTCATAACGAGCAAAACAAATTGTAGCCGGGTGACTCGCTTAACGAGCGACGTTTCGCATAACGAGTGACGAGAGGGGAAGTCCCGGATTGTGCGCTTGCTACATCAGTCTGTGTTTAGCACTCGTTCCGCTAGCATCTTAGTGTCGCTTGTGATCACACATTTTTCCAAACTTATGTTCAGACATATTATTTGTGACTTTTTTTGTGCAAAGTTTAATAACCCTTGCAAAAATGTCCCCGAAGAAAAAGCCGCAAAAGACAGCCATAAGAGAATAAAAATAACCATAGAAATGAAACGTAAAATCATTGAAAAGCTAGAACGAGGTGTGAGCGTGGCTGATCTAGCACGCACACACAATCTGTCTACATCAACGGTTTGCACTACCCTCAAGAACAAGGACAAGATTAAGGAGACAGATGCTTCAAAGGGAGTGACAAGAATATCTACGCAATGGTTACGTATTCTCGACGATGCTGAAAGGTTGCTCCTCATATGCATAAACGGAAAGCAATTGCATTTGTGAGAAGGCGAAAGTTATTTTAGCCGACCTCGTTAAGAAGGCACCAGGATCATCAACGGCCGAAGAAGAAGCATTTAAGGGAAGCCGTGGGTGGTTCGAAAAGTTTAAGAGAAAAACCGGCATCCACCGCGTTGTAAGGCACGGTGAAGCAGCAAGCTCCGACACAAAGGCAGCAGAGAACTTCATCGGCGACTTCAAGAAGCTAGTAGATTCTGAGGGTTACCTGCCGCAACAGGTTTTTAATTGTGACGAGACGGGTCTCTTCTGGAAATAGATGCCGAAGCGAACCTATATAACAGCAGAGGATAACGCATTGCCCGGCCATAAGCCAATGAAAGACCGTCTCACGCTGCTATTTTGTGCCAATGTAAGCGGCGATTTGAGAATTAAACCGCTGCTTGTTTGCCATTCAGAAACTCCACGAGCCTTCAAGAAGTGTAAAGTCCAGAAGAGCAGGCTAAATGTGATGTGTGATGTGGAGGTCTAACAACAAGGCTTGCGTGACACGTTACCTTTTTACTGATTGGATCAATGAAGTGTTTGGTCCTTCTGTGAAAAAAATATTTACTTGAGATGAATCTGCCACTACATGTTTTGCTTGGTATGTACAATGCACCTGCCCATCCTCCAGACCTACAAGATGACCTCCTTGAGAATTTAAATTCATCAAGATCTAGTTTCTGCCTCCCAACAGCACTCCGTTACTCCAGCCTATGGACCAGCAGGTTATTTCTAACTTTAAGAAGCTCTACACTAAAGCACTCTCCGAGCCTTGTCTTGAGGTGGCTGAAGGGACCAATCTCACTCTCACAGAGTTTTGGAAATATCACTTCCACATCGTTGCCTGCCTCAAGATGATCGAAAAGGCGTGGAAAAGGGTTACCAAGAGAACCCTCACTTCTGCTTGGAAGAAACTTTGGCCGGAGAGCGTTGTCAAATGTGACTTTGAGGGGTTTGAGATAGTACCTGTGGAGCTTGTAGTCAACGAGATTATCTTTGGCCGAGATCATGGGGCTGGAGGTGGATAACAATGATATCGATGAGCTTGTGGAAGAGCACAGCCAAGAGCTAACTACCGAAGAGCTTATGGAGTTGCATTGTGTTTCACAGCAAGAAGTTGTGGAGGAGAGTTTGTCAGAGGAGGAATAGGAGGAGGAGGAGAAGGAGGAGGAGAAGGAGGAGGTAACAGCAAAGCAACAATCTTCTGGCGCAATATGAAAATGCTGAAAGCATGGGAAACTGTTGCATTGAACATTGAGAAGCATCACGCTAATAAGGCAGTGGCTATGCGCGCTACAAATTTATTTAATGATAATGCTGTGTCGTATTTTCACCAAATTTTGAAGCGTCGGCAAAAACAAATGTCTCTAGACAGCTCACTAGTAAAAAAGAATTATATATGTATCATAAATAATAAACTAATTATTTCGATTTTTTTTGTTGTTTTTTGTTTTCTGCAAATCGAATTCGCATTCCAGATTGGTTCATTTCGCATAGAAGAAAAGATGAAGATGATTCACGCTCCTTAACAATGTATATATAATTTTCTTTGAATAAACGTTATACATAAAATTTTTTAGTACTTTTTTTTCAGCATGGAACGCATTATCGTATTTTACATTAATTTATATGGGAAAAATTGTTTCGCTTAACGAGTGTTTCGCATTACGAGTAAGATTCTGGAACGAATTATGCTCGTTAAGCGAGGTTCTACCGAAGTGTTTTATTATCTGGGATGCTGTTTGTTGCGCGCTTCTTTCTTTGCCTATTCTTTGGCCCTGAAGGTGGAGAGAGTAAGTTCTTCCGTAACATTTATGAAAATCTCAAAATTTACAATAAACTATTTCAGAATAATATATATTCACGTAATACACAAATTAAAATAAATTTACCAGGTTTATTACTTAGCTTTAATCATTTGAAAAAAATTGTGCTTGAATAATAATATTTGGAAATTTAGTTTCTACCTCACAGTAGCGTAATAATGGCATGTCTTTAGTGCGGATACCAACCGGGTAAAGCTATTGAGAAAATAATCTCTGTTTATTGTTAGAATCACATGAAACGCAAAGAGATGCTGTGACCAAAATGAAGATATTTGAAAACAAATTTAGCCGGTGCATATAGTAACAACCATCCCTTAAAGAATTAAGGTAATAGATTACTGAAATTTGCAGCTCAAGACGATAATCGCAACACTGACAACTGTGAATATGTTAAACCTCTTCTCGTAAGAGTTATTTTGGTTTCTGTGTATAGCGGGCGAATTTATCCTGTAACAGCCCGTGGAGGCCCATTGGGTTGTGAGACGTCGAGGCTCCCACATTTTCTAGACAATCGGCTCACAGATGGGACTGAGGTTGCCAGCCTTACGCTTCAGTCTCCCTTTAACCTTAGGAAGATTTCCTGGTACTCATTTCTATTAGAGACCGAGTCGAACCCAGTGCCATATTGCAGCTGGAAGGATTAGGTCAATTAAAAAATTCAATGACATCATTGGGAATCGAACCCGCAACCTTCTGGATTGTAGCATAGTGCCTCAACCACCTATGGAAAATAAAAACCATATGTGACGGTTGGTGCACCTGGATATAAATGTAAATCTTGGGATATTAAAATGAGAGAATTTATATCTCTGTAGCTTTTTTGTAAATTCTAACCTTCTCATCATATATCGACATTTCATTAGCCCAAAACTTTCTTGGTTGCAGTTCACGCTTCGTATCAACGTTTCAACCGCTCTAAGCATCATTGGCCTTGCAGCAAAACAATATGTCGATAAATAAAATAAACCTAAGAGGATTTAATCATGTATAGTGAACACTCTTGTGCGACTGTTTGCTGTAGAAACTCCGCCCTATTTAGCTGAGTGACCAACCTTATCTCATACCGCGCTTCTTCCATCATTGGACCACCTTTCCACGCTTTGCTTCTCTGCGCAGAGCATTGAAACTTCTGAACACAGACCGAATTCCATTAAAAAAAAAAAAAAGAGGAATAAAGTTTTAGTTCATATGCTCTCGTACTGGAGCTTAACTTCGGTGCATTATCTTGTAGGAACAATGTACAACGTTCACAGAATTCGATACTCCACAGAACCGTCAGTTTCATGTAAATCAGCAATGGCCAATTTTAGAGAATACAAATTTCAATTCGTTTCGTGCATCATGAAGGTGCTTGAAAAAAAATATATATTCTTACCGAACCGTCTGGCCTAGAGGTAATATTCAGGACTTATACTCGGTGAAGTTCCGGTTCGAATCTCGGCCAAGGCACTTGCTATCTTATCTGAATGTCTTTATGGTTTTCCTCACTCCCTCCAGGCAAACACCTTTACGTTGATCAGGCTACGATCATCTCCTTCAGATCTTTTCTAATTCCCAAGTTATGCCATCATTCTAAGCTATTTATCTTCCATACTGAAAGCATTGTTACATGACCTGAAACAAAAAGATTCAAACCGTAGAAATAATTTGGTTCATTACTTGGTAAAGAGGTAAAGTCATCCCTGTAACAGGCCGTGGAGGCCCATAAGGTTATAAGACGTCGATGCTCCCACATTCTTCTAGAAAACGTCTTACAGATGGTGGTGAAGTTGTCAGCCTTACGCGACAGCCGCCCTTTATCTTCAGAAAGATTCCTGGTACTCATTTCGGTTAGAGGCTGTCTTATTCCAAGATCATAGTGCGAGTGGAAGAATTAGGTCAATTGGACACTCAATTACCTCATCGGGAAAAGATCCCGCGACATTCCGGCTTGTAGATAGTGCCTCAACCAACTACGCTACCCTGTTATCCTCAGCCCACTACTTTCCTTGTAGGAAATCCATACAAAACCATCTTCTGGCAATGGCTGTCAGAACGAACCCTTGCGTGTCTGGAACTGACAAGCGAAATTCCCGGTCACTCTCAAGACATGAAACTGCTGCCGGCTGTAAAGGTCCACCCAGTTGGTCGCTGTACATTTCAATCCACATTTCAGTCAACTCCATCTGACAGAAGTCAAATGCGTTCCATCGGCTTTATCATACGGGTTAGGGGCTAGCTGTAGCTCCAGAAACAGGAATTGAGTCTTCTGAAATCTTGTATCTTCTACCTCTAGCAATAGAAATATAACTGGTTGATCAATGAGACAAGAGATGAGTATAACTAGAACACTAGATGACCAAGTTTGATATAAGAATTACAGATGGGACTAAGACACACGAAGCAAAGGTAGGCATAAAAAGTTATTGTGACATATAGACCCATTTCTAGGCAAAATAAACGCACGCAACAACAGAAAAATTATTGCAAGAAGTGTTTTCTCTATGGTCCGCGCCATGGCCATTGCTAGGCAACTTGTCGCTTAACACATTCCCGTGCTGGCTAAAGTCAGTGCGTGTCCGGAAGGTCCTGCGACCGGCCATCTCGACACAGGTTTTCTTGGTTTTTCTCTGTCTTATAAGCAAATGCTGAGATGGTTCCCAAATTCCAAGTTGCTACTGCATGCTTCTCATGCAGCCCTCCCGATTTAAATTCATCAAAATTACGATCCCTTGCTGTCAAAATTACCAAATTATACACGTAAACTCTAATTTTTGAAATTTAAAGCTCCGCTCCCCCTCTCTCTCAACTCTCTAAAGTCGTTGCTTCTAATCATCTTAACGCCTACACTTTCACTTTACTCTTACCAGAAGGACGAGCGGGCAAAGCCTGGGAACCTCCTTAAATCGATGCTCTTTCCTTCTTTCTTTCTTCTCTCTCTTTCTCTTTCTCTCTCTGTCCAACACATTACAACAGATTCAAACGCGTGGAACAATAAGACGTCCATATCTAGACCACAGAGCAGCAAACACACTTATGAATTGTTAAGAGACGATGTTTTCCGCGGAGTCCGCCTGGAGATTATATAAGGGTTACAGAACAGAATCAAGTCAATCGTAGGAAAGAATGAGAGTGGAGCGAGCCATACGGGGTCAAGGAAGAAGGGTTCGGCTGAAGATTGATTGTGAGTTATTGTAATTCATTGTGATTATGAGAGATTGTATCGTCCAATCGTCCAATCCAGAACCCGTTATTATTAGTCACGGAGCCATAAACACGTGACATTATAGGTAGCATGAAAGGGTATTTGTATTTGGAGTCGTACCACAGCTCAAACTATTAGTCGTCGGCTACCTACTTTGACGACCCGAGTTTGATCACAGTACATATGGGATTTGTGATGGACAATATTGCACCAGGGCGGATTATCTCAGATTTCTACGGTTTCCCCTACCAATTCTCATTCACTGGAAACACGAATTTCTCACTCGGTGTACTGACTAGGTTGGAAAATCTAGGAACTGGAGTGTGGCTCCCGACACGGCCAATAGATTTTCACTCTTCTCCGCAAAGTAGAAACTGATACGAAGGCCCACACATCCCATCCAGTGGGTCCAGGAGGGATGCTCTCATGGGAGTCAGGTAGCCTGACTTTCAGAAGGCAGGGTGGGTCCGAGAGTCGTTCTGGAAACTGGGGAGAATAGAAAAATCTCACGCCCTAGCCAGTAGCTGTACCGACTGAGCTATCCCCTTGTACTAAATCATTCTGGAAGATGCAAGGTGGGAGCACAGATTGATGCTGGAACAGAATATGGCAAGCACATGAAGAGATAAAGCCAAAGAGAAGAAATATCTTATAGATCTAAGCACATATGTACAAGGGGGGGTCAGTAAATAGGACACAAAATGAAGTAAAACAGCTGTAATAGGTGTAATACATTTTCTATATATATCACTAGATAACAGCACTGTCAAGCTTCATGACAGTCTACTCGTAAGTAGCTGACACCCATGGGCAAGTTCAGTGGCTGATTTCAGTAGTCAACATGGCGACAGTGTTTGAGGAGTGTAATACTAGAAACCAGCGTTCTTTTATGCGTTTTTGTGGCTAAAAGAACTCAATGTAAAGGATATTTATAAAGAAATATTTGCTTTCTACCACGGAAAATGTTTGTGCGTAAAGCGGTTCACAACTGTGTAGAGAAATTCTCTACGTTAAAAAGACGCAGATGATGCCCGACCTGTTGCGGAAGTGACTGAGACAACACTCAAAAAATTTCTATGCTGCGGATTTCGAGATACTGGTAAAGAGATGGGACAAGTTTATCAGTGTTGGTGGAGGATATTTCGTGAATTAAACTTTCTCCCCCTTCTGGTTGGAATGTCACATGTTTTAAGTTTTATGTCCATTCGTCACCTATTTACTGACTATCCTGCCTATGTTTAATCTTAATTTTAATTTGAAGTTATGGTATTCTAATCGTTGGCAAAGTTTCAGAAACCATATAACTGACAATTTTTACAATCTAATGTAAAAATTGACCAATGATAACAAAGATGTCTAAGTGTAAAATAAAACTGCCATCAACTTAAAGACGGCAAATTAGGCCGAAACATATAGATGAATAAAAAATAAGTATATAATTTGTATAGGTTAAATGCCACCTCTTGTCAAGTGATCTCTCACATATAGGTAATATAAAACATGGCATGACGTTTCGAGGTGATATTTCAAGAAAAATTCACTTTCGTTCACCGTGTCCCCTGTATGCGTAAGGCATACTGACTGCAAGGCTTCGTGTCTAGCACGTAAATTTCTTTACTTGAAGCACAGAATTTTAATCATAGAAAGAAGATATCATTATTTTTCTAGGCTCATATTACGAAGAGATGACTGAGTTAATTATCAAGAAAGCATGAATATTAAAATAATACAATGTTGAATAGTAAATACTTACGTAAAGGCCCGGAAGTAGGATTCAACAAATGCGTAACAAGAACAATACTGAGTTATACAGCAGTAAGAATGTCAGGAATATGAAATAAGAAGAAAAGGCAACAACCTGATGTTCAAGAGATTAGATAATGAATAATGAGGAGAGGAGATGAACAAAAGAACATGCCTTGAGGCTGTCACTAGACAGAATAGTTATGAACGGTAAGAGACAAGTCTCCTACAGGTAGATGTAGCGCTGGTAGACCGTATAAAAGATAGAGTGACGCACATTCTGGGAACAACTGTCTAGTAACCTAAATTAAACAGGAGGAGGAGAAGAAGAAGAAGAAGAAGAAGACGATTAGGAAAGAAGGATTTAAAATTGATTCAATTGATGACTATAGATTGTTGGATGAATTGTGCTTTCAGCATATAAAATTAATAGCTGGGCACAAATATCAAACACAGTAATTTTAATATTTGGAGTGTCATCAAATTAAATTGGTTTCCGATGATACCAAACTGCGTCCTATTACTAAAAACGAATGAGGACCTGCATATCATGCCCTCTTCGCTAAATACTAGTAAGAGGAGGAAATTAAGGAAGATGACACGTAGCAAGAACGGGACAAAGAGGGATGCATACAGGATATTTTGGTGGAGAGCCAGAAGGAAAGAGACCACTGGAAGACCAAAACCTAAATGGGTGGATATTGGATCTTAGATAGGATAGGTGTACGGACTGGACTGATCTGGTTCAAGATAGGGGCCAGTTGAGGGCTCTTGTGAACATGGCAATGAACCTTCGGTTTCTATAAATTGCTGGGAAGTTCTTGAGTAGCTGCACACTTGGCTGCTTTTCAAGAAGGGCTCAGCTCTATGAAGTTAGTTACGACAGTGCAAGATTTCACGTTAGGAAATAGTGATTATGAACACCAATGTTTTCTGACTTGCGACGGGAAGATGGAAGTAATATGTTCCTTCGAAAGCTTGGCGAAAATGTACCAGAGTATATGGCGTCATATCGCAGAAGAGAGCAATCACAATGAATAATATTTCCGGAAATCTGTCCAGATGTTGGACCAAATCTCTCAGAATACAGATTGTTGAAATTCTATAACACAATGCTCTGATGTTTGTGTAACGTGAACTGAGACTAGAAAACATTAAAATTCTTAACTCAGTATTTAACATTTGGCCACTGAAGTGATTCTCAAGATATGGCAAATGAAACTTAAAATCACCCCTGTAACAGGCCGTGGAGGCCCATAAGGTTGTGAGAGGTCGAAGCTCCCATATCTTCTATACGATCGGCTCACAGATGGCGGTTAAGTTGTCAGCCTTGCGCACTGGCCGCCCTTTACCCCCAGGAAGATTTCTGTTAGTGGCTGAGTCGACCCCAGGGCCATAGTGCGGCTGGAAGGATTAGGTCAATTGAAAAATCCAATGGCCTCATCAGGAAGCGAACTCGTTACCTTCCTGTTTGTAGCATAGTGCCTCCACCACCTATGCTACCACTTGACCTCCCATTACATGGCATCACTTTTAAGCCTTTGTCTATTAATTTAGCAGAGTTCTAATGTACCAGTCGTCCGAATACATTTGCCATCCTCAAGGTGCATTTTAATATTGTCGTGTCGTATATATCTGGGTCACACACGTGACATTTTCATCAGCTTTTCCTACTGAATTTATCTGTGTCTTCCTCATCATCCTCAAGTAAGCTGTCCGATGCATCCATTGCATTCTTCTTGATTTCATTACACAATAAATTTTCTGAATACTAGCCTCTAAACTTTTAAGCTCCTAATCACGTAATTTTCTCCAGCTTCTTTTGAATTTTTCTTGTTCTTTTCTTCCTATTTTTAATATTGCCCTTGGCCACAGTGTCATTTTTGAAGACAAAGTATCACGTCCATACAAAAATAAAGGCAAAACTATATTTTTTATATGTTAATCTTGACGTTTCAAGATAGGAAAGAGTATGCATTAGCTACAGAGCTCTAGACTTGTATTCTGGAGGTGTTCAGTTAGAATCTCAGTTAAGACATATACTTGACTCAGGTGCTTCGTGGTTTTCGTCGGTCTTCCAGGAAAATGCCAGGTTACTACATCAGTAAGGACACTACTGCTTCCTTCCAAAATCTTTCTGATTCATCAATCATATACCAGCAATTCATTCGACGTTATATAGCCTAATTACTCAATATGTCGTTAATTAACCCACAAAAGATATCGTGAGATAAAACACTCTGTACTGAATGGTAGCAAGTATCTCTCTATGATCTTAAGTATTACGTGAATGTAATTTGGAAATTTTAATGCCTTTCGGTATTTTAACGTTGCCACAAGTCTGAAGGGTTCATAAGCAAAATTTGAACCCTTATTTTGTTGTGCATTCTTACGAAATCACATAAGCTTACTTGGTTTTCTCCTAGGTTATTTCCAGGCAAACTTCTTTACTAGCTTCTTACAGAGCAGTCGGATTTTCATCTGACATACTTATAAACTTGTGCTTACAAAGTTTCTTCCTTTCAGCAACAAATAGATACACTACCATTATTTATGATTTAACTCTTAGAAATAATTCAGATTAATTCTGAGCAAATATTTTAGTTTTCAAATCGTTTCCTGTTGAATAAGGTTAGACTAAAAGTGTAGCAGGATTTCTTTTTTAGTGTATTGAATATTCGGCTTTTATTACGTATAAAACAATTATGAGTAGATTTTTTAGTTAGTTTATTCAGGGCTTTGTTAAGAAGTCAGAGAATTAAGTAAACGTTCTGTAACATTCACCAAATGATTCACATTACAATATTTCAATAAAATTATGCCCAAATTATTTATAATTATTTATAAATTCTTCTGGAGCAGATATTTTTGTCTAAAATATCTTTACGTTATAACTCGAGTAGGCAACCTTATTAGAAGCAAAGTTCTTTGTTTTCAAATAGATCTCCATTACGAAAATTGTGGGATTCACCGTGTGATGAAAATATAATCTAGTAATTATCTAATGACGTAATTATTTACGTCATTATCCGATTATGACGCAACCTCGTAAACACTTTAGATAGAATGTGTCTGAAGTTATTTATCTGATCTAATCTGAAGTGTACTTATTATATTTAACTACATTTCTTTCTTAAGCAAGCGATATTGCAAGTTAACATTTTATTCATATGAATAATTTAGACATAATTATGAATAATATATTTTCAATTGTCTATTTTCAAATTGACAGCATTAAGATGCCTCAAATATTTAGACAAGTAAATGCCAAATAGAGATATGTGTGTCTAATTTTTATATATATGATAATTATTTAAATTTGCTAATAAACAGCAGAAGTATCTGGTTATCTTCCGAGATATGGGTCCTCTCCTAAATATTAGAACAAATGAAAACTGAATCTTCAGAGATTATCGCACAAATTAATAAACCAAACTTTCATCTTGTCATTGAATAAAGACTGGGAATAACATTTAAAAGTATTACAATAGTACACTCATATTGTTTCAATATTCATTAATATTCATACGTGACGTCACATCTCACACTCCCATAATCACTGCCGTAAGAACCATAAGTCTCACATAGTAATTACATATATATTTACGATTACTCAGTAATTTCAAACGCAATTTCTCCGATGCAATGAATAATTTTGAGCCAAAGAAGTTCAGTCCGCCCTTTCAAAAGTTGTTTCTTAAAGATACATTTTAATATTGCCACGTGTTTATGGTTTCGTGACCAATAATAATGGGTTCTGGATTGAATGATTGGATTTACTGACGCTTTGTTTTACAATCATTCTTGATCACCATAAAGTACTACAGTGACTGCCTAAGACTCATTCCATTTTGACTGGGCTAAGACTGCCTTCTCTTCTGGTCTTCCTTCTACGGCGAGTAACTTCTCCTGTATGACCGCTTGCGCTTGAGTCGAGTCTTATGTTACGACCAACGATCTGTAGGCCAGTCTGTCTTAGAATAAAGCACACATCTTAGGCTTACGACCAGATTCTTTTTACTGTCAGATAGTTGCTGGTTTGTTCATGTGGGGCGCTCTCTCTGACGAGAGGGCTAGTCTGTTGTTTACAACTGCTGCTGGCCCTCGCCAGGGCAGTCATTCTCGGGTCCGAATCCCGTGGGACTCGCGGCCATATTTTACTGTCTCAGATTGGAGATTTCCCTTTTTTTCGCCTCCTACGACTCACAGGGCTACAGTGGAGGTATTCGATCTCGCCTCCACACGGGATTAATCCTGAAGTGTTCTTATCTGAACGGCCCCTTATATAGCCTAGGAAGTCTCTGTTGCTTGCGCGTAACAACTTTCTTGTTTTCAAAGTCTACAACTTCTATTTTCGTACTCAAAGACACATTTCTTTAACACATAACGACGGTTTGTGTTTCAGAATCGTATGTACGCGGAAAGGTGTTTGTCAATTCGTGTCCTAGGAAGGGCTTGTATTTCACAATATTATAATTCCATCTACGCCTAGTTCTTCCAAGTTACTTCTTCTCCTCAGATTTTCTGGTCAAAACTTTAACTAAACTTCTCATGCGTGTTACATTTACCCAACAATCTGACTCTTCCTTCAAGTTCATAACCACAGCAATGCACTGGATTCATCTGTGTCTGCCTGTAACCAATCCACTTTTACCATTTCGTGATTATCTCCTTGTTGCTTAATAACAGAAAGCTACAAAGTTAAACTGTGTTTCATTACATATCACAGCGTGAACACGTATGGAGAAGTAGAAGTATAGCTCCATATACTTTTAATCTTATAGAGGTGAGCGGTCAGCTTACAATACGTTCTCCTTACAGCCACTAGAACAGCCGTAATTGTAGTGGGGAGGAGGCTGGCTGGGCCCCAGGGCCTGTTCTCACATGTGGAGATGAGAGAAAGCCTGTGCCGTACCGGAAATTTAGCTCATATATCTCGCTCGTCCTACCCCTAACCTAGTCACTGTACTGACTGAGCTATCACAGTTTCAGACATCAAGTGTGCTCAATTCTGTTGTCAAAATAAAACTGTTATACAAATGCTATATTTTTGGGGATTTAATGTTCTCATAACAGCAGTTATTAAGACTTTTATCTTCAGGGACATAACGCCGTGTAGTCCGTTGAAATCAACCGATATTTCGTAGATATATTTAGCTTCTAGCTTCAGGTTTTGCTTGCTACTTGTTTCACGATAATTTCTTGCTTAGCTTATTCTTGGAGCCTTAAAATGGAGGCGACGTGTTTCTCTGAGACGTTGGTTGACTTTAAATGGACGTGAATCCCAGAAGATAACTTTCCAGTATAATTTTTCCATCGCAATAATGAATCAGAAATTGCTTTGTTTTCCATTCCGTCATTTTGCCCAAGTAAATGTAAACTGGTTCCGATTGGTGTGAACTATACACAACTTGTATGTGAAAGTAAAAGAAATAAGAAAATAAAGTTGTCACTGTGTTTAATTAATTAAACACTATGCCATGAAGGACTACGGGGGAGTGGATGACTGGATCCATATTGTCTTGACCTCGGCACTAGTTGGAGGTGAGTGGTCAGCTTCACCCACCGGCCGCTTTACCCCCGGGGAATTAGTCTTCGATACCCATTGGATAGGAAGTTAGGTGAACCCCAGAGTCCCTCTGCATTATTTGGAGAAGAGAAAATTATTGAACCTACAGAGACTCGAACTCTGACTCCTCTGTCGTCTAAGGACAACGATGATAAGGAAGGTGAGTGTATATAAAAAGACAAAGATACCCCTCTAACAGACCGTGGAGGTCCACAGATTTGTGAGACGTCAAGGCTCCCATATTTTCTAGACAATCGGCTCACGGATGGCGTCTTCCATACCGGCCGCACCTTTAGCCCAGGAAGGTTCCTGGTACTCATTTCTGTTACAGGCTGAGCCGATCCCAGGGTCACAGTGCGGCTGGAAGGATCAGGTTAATTGAAAAATCCAATGACTTCATCGGGAATCGAAACTACGATCTTCTGGCTTGTAGCATAGTGATAAGTTTTGGCAGGTATACCTGAAGTAAAGAGTAAGAACTAGATATTGATGGAAGGATAATACTAAAATGGATGTCAGAGAAGATCGGGTGAGATATGGAATGGATTGTTCGAGACAAGGACCAGGGGCGAACTTTTGTGAACAAGGAGAACAACTTTCGAGTTCTATAAAATTTTTGGAATTTCTTTAGTAGCTGAGCGACTGTTGCATTATCAAGAGGGGCTTAAGCCTAAATGCAAAGAATTCAAGAGTTAGAATCAGTGTTAACTATTGAATGATGATAAAAAATATAAATGATTTCGAAAGAAGGGGTGTTGAACTAATGGGTGTAATATCCTGGCATTACCCTGGAAGAACTAAGGAATACGAAAAATTCTCAGATGTCTCGACAGAGATTCGAACCAAACACCTCCCGAATATATATCTACAGGTTACCGCTACACCAACAAAGTAGATAATAAACCTTAGTACACTGCAGGAAGCGCCACTGGGCATCTCGTCTAGACATACTTTTTCAAATCTTGCTTTATTTTAAGTCACGTGCTTGTGACTTATATACTTAAGTAACATGGTCCTCAATTGGCATGACATTTTCTTTAGTATTTATGAAGAATAATTACATAGTAGCCGATCACAGGTTCCGCGCTTCTAAGGCATGAACCGTCTTCGCTCGGTAGAACGCTGGGGTGGTGGGTTCGAAACCTACTCAAGGCACTGATATTTGTATGAGTTTATTTTGTGCTTGTGTTGCTCTGTGTATAGGCAGCGGCCTTGCGTCGGGCTGATCCCCCGTCCAAGGAGTCCTACAGTCTGTGTATAGGATTAAGTAACTGAGAAAGTTGCCAAGGTTCAAAGGGCTGCAGAGCCATAGAGAAAAAGAAACAATAAACCACTCTAATCCGATTACAGTTAATCCGGATGACGGATAATCCGGATCGAAATATGAGAAATGAAAAATTCTGTTCACATTCTAGTATATACTTTAAAAGAAACGTTGCATTTAGAAGCAAAAGGGGTTAGAGCAAAAGGACTTCCAGACAGTGTTGAGGGCTGCTGGAGAGACTGAAACCGCGAAAGAGAATATACAAGATTGGCTTTAACTGGATGAAGACCCTGGATTTCAGTTCCTGAAAGAGGGAGAAATTGCTGCGGTGATATCTTTTATTTATTTTCATATCTAATACCTATATTATTAAATTTTGCATTTATTTTTTACCTAAGTTTCCTTGTCTTTTAGAGTTATCTTGTGCTTCATTATTCCTAATTCTCGGTTAATTCGGATGACCCTGCCCTGAAAATTTCATCGTGTTTCCTGGTAGAAATTTACTGGTTTCCCTGGCGAATTTACAGCGACTTTCTTCAGAATCGAATAATTGCTTCTTTCTCCTTGCCGGATGATAGTATAGTTTATCCTTTGATTCTGAAGAAGACGGCAGTAAATTCCTCCAAATCTTCAATAAAATTGTACCAGACTACACGGGATCTTGTGCCAGAAGACAATACACTTTATAGTTACTGCAGTGAGGAAATCTAATTTAGGCCTTCGGTCAACATAATTAGGTTTATGTTTCTGATTATTAGCATAAAATTTTTTTTCTACAAATATACTTATTGCGATATCATTTGATGAACTTCAGCATAAAAATATATTTTAACCTTGAATTAATATGAATATTTTTCTGTTTCAAATTAAATAACGTTGTTGGATGAGTGGACAGATTTGGACAATGAAGAGATTCTAACGAGAAAAGGACCAGATGGGTAGGACATGTAGTATACGAGAGAAGAAAAGGGCATAATAAATATGATTAGAAAATGTGATGGAAAGAGAAGAAGAGATGGGCGTAAATGGAAGGAAAATATTAAAGGAATATCTTAAAGAAAGAAAATTGGAGGATATGAATGGGATTATTCTGATTGAGAATATGGATCAGTGATGGGCTTTTGTGAATAGGGTAATGAATATTTCGTTTCCATAAAATTCTGTGATTTTTTGACTCTGTTAGCAACTGTCGGCTTGTCAACAAAGATTCGCCATGGATTCAGTTAGATAGTTAGTGTTCATGATGTCGAATACATTACTATATATATAATTTTTGGAGACAAGACACAGTATAATTTGGTAGAAAGTCTCCTTCCGAGACACTGGCTTTATCCCCTACAGGACTACACGATGTCAGTTCCTAGAAGAAACATTTATAATGCCCTCAGTGAAAACTCAAATCCCACAACTGTTCTGTATGTTTCCAATGAGATGAATTGTGAATTCATTCAAACAGAATTCCATTACCTTTCACCTAATGATCTATCTTGGTGTCCTGACAGCTTTTGCGGTGTCTTATCTCGTCTCAACAACTCTCAGAACGTGGGAACATCATCTTCTGCAAACTACATATAGAATGAGATGTTGTTGGAATGGGTTGGTAAGCTTGTTTGGTGAGTAGTAAACAGTTGGTCCAGAGCGGGAAGACTGCCTCTGCTTGCATCGTCTCTGCAGCCATAAGCTGGAGCTGCAGAGATGCTTGTTGCAGCATCACGGTTTGGTGCACCCCCTCTACCTTCTGTTTAGGGGGTAGACACCGGTCAAACGGCCACTCACCCTCTTTCAGGCTTGTCTGTTTTCGGCTTTTGCAAGATGTAGTGGACAGTGGTACACAGAGGCAGTTTCTCAGGAGCAGCAACTCTGATGTGAGTAATCTACAAGAAAACAAGAATGAGAAGGTGAACTTGTCTTTCTATTGTGTGACACTTCTTCATAATTTACGTGACAAAGAAGCTGCAGGCCCTTTTAGAAGGCGGTTGGAATTTTCCCAAGTTTTCATTGTATTTCAAAATATATTGCACGCATTTCATTTGAAAATATCTTAGTCATTAAGCATCCTATTGCACATCGCTTATTTTGAGCTTCTTGCTCACAGTCTTACATGGAATCCTGTGTTAAAATCTTAAAATTAACGTTTTTTTCTTCTTTTAAGTTAAGATTTTTAACACGAGTTTGCGTGTGAGGCTGTGAATAAGAAGTGATTACACATTAAGATCTGAAGTTGCATATGCTAACCGTTAGTGAACATAGTATTTACAACACCTACGTTAAGCATAACAATCTTACTAATGCTGTGCAAATTGTAATTATGTATTTCAATAAAGATACTAATTTACGGATTATGTAACAAAGCTCTGAATCACTCATATATAAATACAACCGAATATTAGAATATTTCATGAATAATAAATTAGAACGGATATGGAAGGAAACTTGCATGGCCTGATAAGAGGTGTAAGCTTTCTTCTTAGACCTTAAGACCGAAAGATGCTGGGTTCCTCTGAAACATCGGTAAATTCTATCAGACTTCACGGTGGTACATCCCAGAATAAAACATTTATCATATTTTGAAAGAGTCCATAACATGTTTGGAGCCGGGACATTTCAGTCGGTATAGCAACTGGCTAGGAGCTGGACGGCCGGAATTCGAATCCCTGTAGGGGCAAGTATTTTCTCTTCTCTATGTTGTCTAGACCGGTTCTGGGGCCCACCCAGCCTCCTATTCAATAGGAATTGTGGGCTCTTTCCCCGGGTTAGAGCGGCCTGGGCGTGAAGCTGACTGCTTATCTTCATCCAATGACGAGGTCAAGAAAATATAGATCTTTACATCCACTCCCCCATACGCCTTCATGACTTAGTGCTTAATTAGTTGAGCATGGGGACAACAACATATTTCCTAATACTGTTTCAGTAACCAAGTTGTATAGCCGAGGAATATTACCACAAATTTAATTACTCTAATTAGTGGCTTGGTGGGGATTCGAAGTTGGTATATCTGTATCTGAACACGTAAGTGTTAAAAGAACATTTTATTACAAGGCATAACAAGTATTTAAAACAAAATATTTAACTCTAAACACGGATTAAATTTATTCGAGAAAGTGTAATTTTAATAAGTATAGGTTTTGGATAAAACCCACTGTTGCAGTATTGATATGTTTGCGTCCTGCGTTATAATAGACTGTTATAGTCCACCTGACACGGAGCGTTGCTGCGATATGCCCCGCAAGAGACATACGCTGCGGATATTACGAGGGGCCAAGTCATGTACATATAACCTGCCATTAATATGACCATTCTCAGCGCAGTGCCTCAGAGCATTCGTCACTCCTCAATACGGACCTTGTAACAGCAAAACAGCTCCTCTGTTCCGAGTCCCACTCACAACGTAGGGTGCATATACTACACTAAATCCTGAAATATTTCAGGACATTTCCTCCCAAAGCTCTGATGAAAAGAGAAGATTCTTCAAAATAACTTATAATCGCGTCTTATATTACGTCATAAATGCAGCATTCAGACATAATTTACATAACTCAATACGCGAAAGGTATGTAGAACTAACTAACTGTAGTAAATAGGTACTCATTAAACAAGTGTAAATAATTGCGTAAATAATGAACTAATTAAAGAAGTAAATTCACCCTGGTAAGCCTAAATACACAGGTTAATACTCTAATAAATATCTCATTAAAATAATTATGGATATGTGTAAATGAATAAATAAATAAAATAGAAAAACGTAAAAAAAATAAAACATCCCTATAACAGGCCGTGGAGGATCATAGGCTTGTGAGACATCGAGTCTCCCACATTTTCTAGACAATTTGCTCGCAGACGGCGGTGAGGTTGTCAGCCTTACACCCTGGCCACCCTTTACCCCCAGGAAGATTCCTGGTACTCATTTATGTTAGCAGCTGAGTCGATTAGGTTAATTGAAAAATTCGATGATCTTATTGGCAATCGAACCCGTAACCTTCCACCAACTATGCTGAGGCGTATTAAGAATTGGAGCTATAGCTGTCGTAGACCATTTTGTGCTATCATCCTAGTATTCTTTTGGAGGGATAAAGAAAATTATATAGAATCCAAGTCCGGATATTTTAGGCCCAGGCTGAGACTAGAACCCTGTACTTCTCACATACAGATCAGAAATATTATTGCAAAGGAATTCAAAAATGTTAAACCTGATATATATTTATATACTAACTATATTTATGTAGGAAAGCAAGAACCCTTGACATGATACATATAATTATATGAATAGGGGTATTATTTTTCTAATTTTCTTCAGATAACCTAGGCCAAATTTCTACTTTTTACTCGCCTTCTCACATGCAAAATTTTACTGAAATCTTAAAATTCACATTCTAGAATTTTAAAACTATTTTTCACATCACTGGTGCACTATTTGTTTCCATCGATATAGCCTTCAACGCGTGCTTCGATGTTGAAACGTGAAAGATAATTTTAAAATTAAAAAAGACATGAATTTTAAGATTTTTGACACAATTTTGCATGTGAGACGGCAAAATAAGAAGTCAAAATAAGGTTGTGCAACATCTAGACCCATGTTTTGACATGATTTTAACTCACTTCATGTATTTTCACTCTGTGGGACTCGGGTATTACCGACCTTTCGACGGTAATACTGCTTTCGTCTTCATCATAATTAATTAGGATAGTTCAACAGTTTTATGTTGTAGGGCAGTCGGTATAGCGACTGGCTACTGGCTGGAAGACAGAGGGGTTGGAGTTCGAGTCCCAGTAAGGGCAAGATTCTTCTTTTCTGGACGTCGTTGGTACCCGTTCTTGGGCCCACCCAGTCTCCTATCCATCACACAGGGGGGCCTTTTCCCCGAGGATAAAGCTGACCTCTCGCTTCCATCTAGTAGCCAGGTCAATGGTACGTGGATTTATACCTCCACTCCTCCATACGCCTTATTGACGCAGTGCTTAATTAGTTAAGTTACTTTTATTCTATTACTTTCCATTCATGTTAATGACGAATGGGATGTTCATAAGACCGTTAACAAACACATTGGCTCAAGTGGTAACAGTCTCACTTAAACTCTGGAATATCCCATTTCGAATCTCGGGAGGCACACTGAGTAGCCTGGTGTTTTCCATAGTTCTCCTCAGTTCCACCTGTAAAAATTCCGATATATAAATTACAAGATGCCACAAGAAATTCTATCTACATGCCTGTATATCTATTTATGGCTCTACAGCCCTTTGTTGGGCCTTGGCCGCTTTTCAGTTTCTTACTCTTATACACAATCAGTAGGACTCCTTGGACGGGGGACCAGCCAGTCTCAAGGCCGCTACTTGCACACAGAGCAGCACAAACACAGAATAATCGCACACATACATCCTTGCCCTGAGTGGAATTCGAACTCACGACCCCAGTGTTGGAGCGGGCGAAGACTGTTCATGTCTTAGACCGCACGGCCACTGTGATCGGCATATATGCTAGTCGCTATCATAAAATTATTCGATGTTACAGCTTATAATTTGACTTACTGACCGCGTCTTTTTATACACTACAAACTAAAAACATAGGAGTCGTAAATGAAAATAAATCCCTATCTAGATAATTAAGATAGAACTTATTCAGTGCAATAAGAGACTTAGAGCACAAACTGTACTTTCATCCAGGCGGATACCCTTTAATTTGAAGTCGTCCTAATCAGAATTCAACTCCTTAGCTGAGAAGAGATCTTCGGACCGCAGCGCAAAGAGGAATTTGCATCTGAAATCAAAGAAAATTAGAAATGTAAGTAACACATACACGCTCAAGGAACAAGAGTTAAAATTAATTCATGTTCAAAAACACACCGAGTCCCACAATTTGACATGAAGTGGAACGAAGTAAATTTGCTTAAGTCGGGACAACGACTATCGTGACTTGCAGTTTGAGCGGAATTCCTCAGCCCCTCTAGGCAAATGCCTGGCTAATACTTTAAATTCTGATTTGACAATTTCCTTGCCCGCATTTTTGCAGTCACTGTTGACTACCTTCCTATCACTGCACGCTATATAATATCAATTCTTTAAAGCATCGTTAAGTATATGGACGTAAAGAAAGTTAGTATAGACCTATGGCTCTAGACGCCATAATCAACTTCAAGCCTATTTTTCTGCGTAAACAAAATAAAGTTATGTGGGATTTGTGGTTTTCACAACGGCGACTGTGAATAATAACATCTTCTGGGATGTGGAGCCGTGTATACCTTGTGTGAACCGACGTTCCAGAGAAAACTCTCGCCTCCATCTTCAGGGTAGAAAAATCCGCAAGCAAGGAAGCGGATTGCTGAAGATGGAGGAGGTACGTTCCGCCGAAACATCGGTTCACACAAGGTCTACAAGGCGTCACATCACAGAAGATCGTGTTCTTCAAAATAAAGTTAAATAAGGGGATCTCCACATTACATGTATAGGTCTGAGAGAGGCCTTCACTTTTTGAATTTCGAAACAGGTAACTGACTTTCATGAAACTTGGTGGGGAGGTTTTGCCAATTGTGGTACCGAAATATCTTGCTTCTAATCCATCACCTGAAATTGTAGGAGCATCGCTTCATTCAGAATCATGAAATGATATATTTCAAGGAATCTAATAAAAATTCTCCAAACTTTGCTAATTTTTAAATTTTACTGAATGTAGGAAAACAGGGTGTGAGCCTTAAGAATACTGTCACGTGTTAGGGTTCCATGACTAATAATAGCGGTTTCTGGATTCGAAGACTAGGTTTATTAACAACTTCGTTTATAATCTCTCTTGATCACAATCAATTATGGAGCTATCGCTACTCTACCCACTTCACAAATGCCTAGGACACGCTCCATTCTCGCCCTTGTACTCCATTGTACTTCGTTGTACTACTACAGCTTCAAAATTCGACTCTCTTATAATTCCTCTGCACGGACCCCACGTAAAACACATTTTCTGTTATGAAGAATGTGTGGTTATTGGTCCATTACCTAGGAATGGATATCCTTTTGTTGAGAGCGCTACCTCAGGAATACTTTTACCGAGCCGTTCCCAAGCAATGGTCATATGCGTCACAATATTTCCTTTAGCTCTTCATTTGATGGTGATATTTATTGAACCACTGGAGCTTGGCAGCTAAAGATAGGTATATAAACACATCATAAATACCGCATTACTAGTACTTCGAATATAAGATGCACGTTTTATACAATTATCCCAGTTGAAAATTTTGTTTACGTCTTAAATTCGAGGAATGTGCACCTTCATAATTTTTTCCTTAATCCCATATTCAAAAACTGGATGCAGCTTAAATTCGAGTGAATCTTATGTTCGAAGTAATACAGTATATCAACGCATTATGTAGGAATTGTTTTCAGGTTAATAATTAAAAACATGGCGACGATGCGAATCTTTGAGTTCAAATCTGGCAGTTATAACTTAAAGAAAATTTATATGTAAGCAATAAATACTTCACAGAAATTATATAAACCAAAAGTAATGGTAGTTAACAGATCTGAAGAACTAGATATCTTTGCAGTAGAGCAATGTACCTATGCATTGTGGGTTCTGGTGAGAATATTTTGTTAGGAGTTACGTTACAGGACAGGCAAGCTCACGCAAAACGGTTTTACCCTGTAAGCTTCCTAACGACATGACGCGAAGGGGGGGGGGCTTATAGGGCAGGGATGTCCATACCCCACAACATATCACACCTCAAAGAGGCCCACAGGAATGTTTCAAGCCAATTTTAAAATATTTCATGTGTGTATGTGTTATCAGGAGCCGGTCACGGTAGCCGAGCGGTCTAAGGCATGTACTGTTTTCGCTCGCTTGGAAACCGGGATCGTGGGTTCGAATTCCACTCAGGGCATGGATGTTTAGTTTGTGTGTGTGCGTTTTTCTGTGTCTGTGTACAGGTAGAGGCCTTGCGACGAGCTGATCACCCGCCCAAGGCGTCCTACCGAATGTGTAAGATCTAGAAAAACCGAAGTGAACGGAGAAGTTTATGGAGGTAGGCCTAGGCCCAATGGGGCTGTAGTGCCAGGGGGGGGGAACAAAAAAAAACGTGTTATGAGGAATAAGAAATATTAGACCTTTCTGCGGTGTGTGCCCTGTAGTTTGCCGGATCATTAGTAATATGTCTCAGGAATGCTTCCGAAATTATGGTAAGGATATAGCAGACTTCACGAAGTCATATAGAAAATTTGCATATGAATGAATGGGACTCTTTTTAAGAAGGTCTTCAGTTCAAATCTCGGACAGATGATCTTGGCCTAATTGAGATACTGTGCTTGTATTTGTCTGGAACGCTTAAGGATAGACATGAAAGTTCTCAGTCAGAATATTCTGTATATTGAGTTTTGGACTGGGCAACTGTTCAGTGCGATTCAAGGGTATTACCGCTAAGCCAACCCGCTCAGAATCTGGCTGTGTACTCATGTAAATACGTGTACATACAAACATAAGGTAAAGTAAAAGGCCGAGTTATAGCTCAAGCGGTTAGTCGCTGGCTTCCTGGTTCGATCCCGGGTCTCATCAAGTGGGAGTTGTCGTGGACAAAGTGGTGCTGGGGTAGGTTTTCTCCGAGTACTTCTATTTTCCCTGCCAATCTTCATTCCACCAATTGCTCCACAATCACCCTCACCTATCATCTGGGGCTGGTACAATAGGCCAGAAGTGGCCGCAGTACAAGGGACTTAGTCCCACCCCACTAGCAATAAAAAAAAAGGTGAAGTAAAACTATCTCTGTAACAGGATGAAGAAACCCATAGGTTTCCACATTCTCTAGAAAATCTGCTCACAGATGGCGGCGAAGTCAGCCTTACACGCCAGCCGCCCTTTACCCCCAGGAAGATTTCTGGTATTCATTTCTCTTAGAGGCAGAGTCGACCCCAAGACCATAGTGCGACTGGAAGGATTGGGTCAATTAAAAAATTCAGTGATCTCAATAAAGAAAGAACTCACAACCGTATAGTTGTTAGAAGCAACGTTTCGGAGGAATATTCTGCTTCAATTTTTAATGAAGATTTTTGTCAAAATCGGGCGGGAAGATGTTTGGTGAGTTATTCCTCTTAAACATTTTGAGATCCATTTACAAGCCTTGAAAACCCTGAGACCTTCATCATCTGTTAAGACATCGCACGGGGGTGTTTGTGCACGCTGGCAAATGACTGCGTCAGACCACGTGACCTTGTTTAGCACCCGGCTATGGATTTCCCAGGAACCTCAGGCGGGTAATCCGGCCCGAACGCACTCAAGACTTGGTGTCACACCGCAACGCCATGGTGACCGGGTTCTGCAACACTTGCTAGTTCAGCTGTTACTGACTGCCATAAGCAATATCTGGACCAGGGCAGGCCAGCGGGTGTGTTATTGCGTTCACTGGACGTATACATATACAAGAGTTAATATCTGCCACATCTTGTGGAAAGCACCACATGCTAAATGCTGTACGTTAATTAGTGCTTTGCTCCTGTCCTTATTAGGCCACATCTTCTCAGTCAATCTCCTTCTGAATGCTAGAGTGGCTTATGGTGCATGAGTAAATTCTTTTCTCTCATATAAAACCCGTTTTAGTTCAAATTCGGTCTTGTATTTCTTAAATTTCCAATCACAATGGCCGCTCGGTCTAAGGCATGAACGATCTTCGCTCGCTCGAACGCTGGAATCGTGGGTTCGAATTCCACTTGAGGTACGGATGTGTGTGTGTGCGTTTATTCTGTATTTGTGTTGTGTGTGTGTGTAGGTAGCGCTCTTGCGGCGGACAGATCCAACATCAAAAGAGTCCTACCGTATGTGTAGAAAATATTACAAAATTGATGACGGAGTCAGGGCCCAGAAAAGGGCTGTAGAAACATTGATGAATGATTGAATGAATTCCTGATACTAAACATAATTAAATATTTTCTTTTGTCATTTCTAAAAAAATCGTCTCTCTTTTATCTTCGTCCATTTTATTTTTTTATATTGTCGCTTTAAGTGCCTGCTTCTATGGCTAATTTATAGATGTATCAAACTCCGTCTACATTATAATCTACAATTTTAATTAATATAATTATCTACTACATAAGTAAATCTAATTATTTTTACTATCTTTTATTTTTACAGTGGGGTCAGACTTGGGCTCTTGATACGAAAACCATAAAAAAATAAAAATATTAAAGTCACTCCTGTGTTCAATTAATTAAGCATCACACCATGAAAACGTATGGGGTATTGAAGGTATTGAGCTCGGAAATAGATGGAGGTGCCTTGTCAAATACATGCCCCGGCCCTATCCCCCCCCCTAGAAAAGTTCCCTCAGCACCCATTGGACAGAAGATGCAAATCACAAATGGCCCTTTGTAAGAGCCCCAGATAAGAGACGAGAAACATACTGCGTTAACTGGCAAGGGAAACTGAGATACCGAAGAAAACCTGCCCTAATATCACTCTGTCCAACACAAACCAATATTAAAACTCACTTGGCATTGAACTTGGGTTACCACGGTGAAAGGACGGTGCCCAAACTCCTGAGCTCGGTCACGGTCCATCGCATCAGCCACATAGGCCTACTTCACTTCCTTGCTATGCGTCCAGTCGAGTGACGGGTCAAAAAGAAAGCCCCAACGTTAATGAGAGAAAGTGTGATAATGTGCTGCTTTATCAGGCAGTGATGAGTATGAATCAGAAATGGAATCATGACAGGGAAAACCGAAAAAATTCTGAGAAAAAGCTTGGTCCAATGCAACTACGTCCACAAGTTATCTCATATGAAATCGCCCAAAATGAACCCAAGTCTTCGCGGTGAGAAGCCAGCACTTAATTGTCTGAAATACGGAAGGGCCATTCAATTATGTTCTTATCATTAACACTATTTGCTAACTCGCTAGAGCAGAGTTCTTCTTGAGAAGCTGACAGTAGTGCAGATATTTAAGGGGTTTCACACTACTGTTCAGCCGATGGTTCACATTCGTGTTCACAGAGTTCTTCACTGGATCTTATCTGAGCAGAAAAAATACAACCATATTAATGTAGGGCACATTTTAATATTATCCTCCAAACTTGCTCCCTTGGGCCTATAATATTCTCTGTTCTACTAATGTGTAAATTTTATTAGCCTGTTACAATTGCTTTAATTTTAACAAAATTTATGTCTTAATTCTATAAATAATGGAACTTCTTTCAGACTCTAAATATTACGCGCACAACAGTTCCTTGCATTAGTGCACCTTGACACATTGCCTATATGCTTCAGCAATAGGACTCTTTGGTGCACGTAATATTTAAAATTATTTCAGGAAACTGCAATTCAGTTGTCCCTGGAACAATACTAGGAACCGAATACTTCAATTGATATAGCAACTAGGTTACGGGCTGGACGTTCGAGGGATCTGGGTTCGATTTCCGGTATGGACAAGAGATTTTCTCTTCTCCACAGCGTTCTGACCGACCCTTGGGTCCACCCAGCCTCCTATCTAATGGGTACAGGAAGGGTTCCATGGGAATAAAGTGGCCGGGGCGTGAAGCTGACCACTCTCCTCCATCTAGCGCCTTGGTTATAAATGGTGAAGCTATACCTCCACTCCCCACATATCTCCAAGATTTTGTCTCTGGAAATATCTTCGTCACAGACTTTCAAGGGAAGATATTTACATGTTTTCACGTATTGATAAGGAGACTTCTGGAAGAAGTGCATTCATTTCTGCGAATCGATTCCATGCACATGGCTCTATGAAGATCGTCTCCAGTCCGTGATGCGAATGGCCAGAAAGGAGGTGCAGAAAGAAATAGAGGAGAAAAAATACGTGAATGTGAAAGTTTTTGAAACAAAAGTTTATTGCGAACGTGGTGCCGTTTTGTTGAAGGGACTCAGTCTGAGTGTAGGTCAAATCTCCCCACTTTTAAAACCAAAACAATGGTCATCACACAGATGAAAAAGTAGTGGCAGGGGTTGAAAGCTGGTGAGATGAGGCAAGAAGTGACGGAGGGAAATAGAGGCAGGGGGAAGGAAAAGAAGCTGTGGTCCAGAAGTTGGAGGGGGCACGGACTAGAGTGAGAGATGGACAAAGGAAGACTCAGACGAAGAGAGAAAGAGAGACAGATATTGAACTGAAATACTAGAGGGAGAGGAAACAATTGTGTTGAGTTGAAACTGCGCATGAGTGGTTGTTGTCATGGCAACGCCCTTTCCAAGATGCGCGCTAGCAAGCGAAGTGTTTTTCATTTTCTTATGTCACGTCCTAGATTTTGCAATACGTCTTTTCCAATTCTTAGTTAACGAACCTTTATAAAGGGATATTCACTGAAAAACAAAATTACGCTTCTTTCCTTTAATATGAATTCATGCTCCGATGCCTAAAAATATTTTTTGTTTCAAATTCGAAACGTAGAAATGGGTATAGTCATGCTTTGTTTATGGTTGGCCTGTGTAATGCTAATTCTTTATAACGCCCTTTGTTCTGGGAGCAATTATTGTATGAAAATGGAAAATTGTTGGAAATTGAAAAGCAAAATTCCGTCGCTGAGAATACTGTAGACTCTGCAATTTATTATATTGATGTTATAAAGAAATTTAATAACAGATCAATTGGCATATTGAATAAAATATATATATATATATATGTTGTCATGGATATCGTAAAATAAAATGAACCCATTTTGAATGCAACACTAAACTGGAGACAATTATTTATAGTATGATAACCTGGTATAAAGAAAGGCTTTACGAAAGAAGTTTAAAGTAAAGTAATAAATAACCGATGCCTTCTTCAGGAAGAAAGCCAATATTTACTCGAAAAACGAGCCACCGCCGGGTTCATCTTCAATACATGAAGACATTTTAAGTGAACTGAACATTTAACTATATTTGCATATTTTATTTAAGGTACAGTTTCGGGCACTATGCTACAAGCCGGAAGGTAGCGGGTTCAAGTCCCGATGAGGTCATTGAATTTTTTCAATTGACCTAATCCCTTCAGCCGCATTATGGCCCTGGGATCGTCTCATCCACTAACAGAAATGAGTACCAGGAATATTCTTGGGGCTAAAGGGCGGCCGGCGCGTAGGGCTGATAAACTTGCCGCCATCTATGAGTCGATTTTCTAGAGAATGTGGGAACCTCAACATCTCACAACCCTATGGTCCTCCACAGCCTGTTACAAGGATACCTATACTTTTACTTTTTTTTTTTACTTTACTTTTACAGGTTCATTAAATTACAGTTAAGGAACAAATTTCCGTAAACATACACGTATATTAACATATATGACTCAGAATAGCGCTGATTCCTTCAGCGGTCTCAATTCCAGCAGAGCATTTCTAGAATGAAATACAGGTAAAACTATACTCCAACCCAATGTTACAGATAAACTGTGTTTCAGTTACCCTCTATCCTATCTAAAGTAAAATGTGTAATTGTAACCACTGTTTTATTGGGTGTGAAACTAGGCCCCTCATTCTAAAGAAAATCTCGGTTTTAAGATGTTTGAGACCGAGAGATGTGTACAGGCTGACCTAGGAGGAAAGGTCAATGTTCTGGGAGGTCACGGGATCAGCCATTTCAAGCAAAATATTATATATGTACATATGTCCTATTCCGAACGGTTTCCTAGGTAGAGTTTTTTCACTGTACAGTTCCAAAATTTTGATAAGAAAGATATATTACGTACTGTTTCTAATTCCGGTATTTGTTGTTCAAGTGACAAAGTTGGTACAGTTTACCTAATATAATACATTTTCGAAAAATCCCGCAGTCAACATCATTGCACGTTGTAACTAGTGTGAGGACATGGTGTGTTTTTCTTCTGTACAGTGTACAATATACTGTATAGTTAAATAACTGTACCTCGGAAGACGTTCAGAACGGGACACATTTACATATATATTTTTTACTTCGAATGACCGATACTATGACCTCCCAGCATATTGACCTTTCCTGCTGAGATACCCTGTGTATACAATGTTAGGACCTAAGAGGCAGGCAGCAAAAGAAGACTCGATAAGACTGCATAATAAGGAAAACCATAATATGTACACCTTACAGAAGATAATTAGGATAATCAGGACAATGTGGACGATGTCGTCGGGACTTAGAGATCCATTCGAGAAATGAAGAAAGCATATCAATTTTTGTTACAAAACCTGAAGGAAAGAAATCAATTGAAAAAACTTGTTGTAGCTGGGACTATTATATTACAGTCGAGCACGTGGAAAGACAGAGTAAAAATGCCGACCGGATACATACTTGGGATTATGTGAACACGGCAATGAACATTCGGGATTCAATAAAAGGAAAGAATTTTTCGACTTAGCGAATATTACATCCTGAAGAAGGAAATTGTTTCGTGGAGTTAGTCGAGATTTGGACATATCTGCAATTCATATACGAGAGCTTTATACGCGGTGTCCTTGAAACTGACGGATAATAATGTGAAAGAAATAGATATCGGAAAATAAAGGGGCCCATTATGAATTTGTGTATATCACATCAACCAGAATACGAGGCAACACCCTATTTTTTCTAATGAGAAAAATTAAAAAAAGAAAATATATATGTATATATATATATATTTTTCCAAAATTGAATATTCAGAATTACTGGGTTTTGGAGTTGAATATATCATTTAGTTGTGTGTTCTAAATAAAACACACACTACCGAGAAATAATATACAAATATTGTGACATATATATCCATTGCTAGGCAACGACTACGAAATAAGCAACTGTACAACTGCCATTACTAGACAGCGGCCCGTAAATGGCAAAAGATAAGC
>NW_019739016.1:255745-260841 GCF_002891405.2 Cryptotermes secundus
AAGGTGTTGAGGAGAATATTTGGACCGAAGAGAGATGAAGTGACAGGAGGATGGAGGAAACTGCATAATGAGGAGCTTCATAACTTGTACTCTTCTCCAAGTATAATTAGAATGATCAAGCCAAGGAGGATGAGATTGGCATGGCATGTAGCACGAAATGGTAGAAGAGAGAATGCGTATAGGATACTGATGGGTAAGCTGAAAGTAAAGAGACCACTATGAAGACTAAAACGTAGGTGGGTGGATAATATTAAAATTGATCTTAGAGAAATAAGATGGGATATCATGGATTGTATTGATCTTGCTCAGAATAGGGACCAGTGAACGGCACTTGCGAACACGGTAATGAAACTTCGGGTTGCATAATATTTTGGGAAAATCTCGAGTAGCTGCACAACTGGTGACCTCTCAAGATGGGCTCAGTTCCATGAGGTAAGTTAGTTAGTTAGAGACGCCCGAAGTATACTATCTCAGCGGAATCTCTTCACACAAAAACATAAATCGCAAACATCAAACCTTACTTCCAAGTTTATTGCAGAGCTCCAACAATCAGGCGGTCATATTAAATTTAAATCCAATTAAGGAAAGTTAACAATTTAGCGAGCAATAGTGCCATGATCTATAAACTTGATACTGCTCACATGTCGCACAAGGAAGCCTGCGGGATTCAAAGGCAATATCTATTTTAATACGAACACAGACTGGAACTTCGGTTCAGATTTATGTGCAGCAAGCACTCGAAATGGCCCCAAAGAACACCAGAATGTCCTATTGAATAGGACAGCCTATAGACACCAACAAGTTTTACTGCTCTTCGCTGTAATCAGTAGCAGAATCGAATTTCGCTCATTGTAAATGTCAGGTCAATGCAAAAGAGGTCTGTTGATTACACACAGAATCTTAGTTTGTTCAGCAGTCATAAAGTAGAGACATCTGTTGTCACGCTGCTTTCTTGCAATTTCACATTTCTTCCTTGCGTATTGTTGTAGGCATGATTTCTAATTGAGGAGATATGAATGGCTAAATAAGTATATGTTATTCATTGGGCCGCGTCATAGCTCAAGCGGTTAGCCGCTGGCTTCCAACCGCGGAGGCCTGGGTTCGATCCCGGGGTCTGGTCAAGTGGGATTTGTGGTGGACAAAGTGGCGCTGGGGCAGGTTTTCTCCCATGCCAATCTTCATTCCACCAATTGCTCCATAATCACCCTCACCTATCATATGGGGCTGGTACAATAGGTCAGATGTGGCCGCAGTACAAGGGACTTAGTGCCACCCCACTAGCAATAAAAAATAAATGTTCTAAGTGTATATATTCTTATAAAAGCATTTATGTATTGGTGGGTTCCTGATCGTGGTGGTATACCTCCGATGATGATTCATTAAGAATCGAAACATGTTGGGTAACTAAGTGCTGAAGTGGTGAAGGCATTATATGTCACATTGGACTGAAATAAATTTAATTGTAAAAATAATTGTAAAAAAAATATTATTCAGGCGTTTAGATTTTTTTCAAAATTAATTTTCTGTTTAAAATAATTTAATAAGACAGTTCACATGTAGAAGCAAGGCTTCTATATTGCTACATTTGGCAACATTGTATGTTTTATTTGCCTTGCTTCTTCCCCTTTCTTCACTTCCTTTCGTGCCATAGTACATGTGACTGGTGCACGTCTTAGCAAACACACTATAAATGAACTGTGAACTCCAGATGAAAGCTCGAAGTTTTATTTATTGCTTTAGATTTAGGTAATTTTTAAGCAGTTAATTATAATAAATAATTTAATTATGGGTAAATAAGTAATTGTTTCCAGTTACTTAATATTGTTACGTGTCGTAAAGTGAACAAAGATGGGGCTTGGATTGGTAATTTATTAATAACTTACAGGTCGTAACTACAAATAATTATAACACCATTGCTCCTTCATACAATTTATAATCACTCCACACTGAAGTCTTTAGTCTCTCTGCACTAGTCTTCACGAATTTATCACACAGGAACTATGACAATCTCACTGAATTACACACCCAAAATATTAAACATAAATAAATCTTCTAATTACACATTATGACTTCACAGGCCGACTTCTAATTTTTCTGTACGTCTAATTTCAGTTCACTCTGAACTTACAGCTCACGGCCCTCAGAGTCAGAGTCACGTTACCACTGACGGTCAGTCAGTCTGTCTGTCTTGGTGTCGAGCCCCAGCTGGGGCTCATGACCAGATATTTCTTTTGTATGATCACGGCCCTCAAAGTCAAAGTCAAAGTCACATTGCGACTGACGGTCAGTCAGTCAGTAAGTCTTGGTGTCGAGCCCCATCTGGGGCTCATGACCAGATATTAATTATTACCGTTTGACAGTTACGGTTTTATTTTCGTGGGGCGCCCTCTCTGACGAGAGGACGGGTCTGTCTTGTGCATATGCTGCTGGCCCTTGCCAGAGCAATCTTTCTGGGGTCGGAGTCCCTTGGAACTCGCGACCATATTTTACTGTCTCAGATATGAGNCACACAGGAACTATGACAATCTCACTGAATTACACATCCAAAATATTAAACATAAATAAATCTTCTAATTACACATTATAACTTCACAGGTCGACTTCTAATTTTTCTGTACGTCTAATTTCAGTTCACTCTGAACTTACAGCTCACGGCTCTCGTTATATAGCCGTCGTTATATAGCCGCGCAACGGACATGGACCTGCAGTAAATATATATCACGTGATCGCTATCCAGCAAGTCTATTGGTGCGTCGGTCGGATCTACAGAAAACATATGTCACGTAATCACTATCCACTATTGTGATGTCACCGCGGACACGGAAATCACATCATCCTCTAATTTTGCTTGTTGGACCGTGTTTACAGAGCTGATGCCTGGCAACGAGCTGATCAAATCCGTTAAAATATATTTAAATATTTCTATTATACAGGGTCTTAAGTAGTTTTAAATTTTTTTCTCAGAAGTACCTATACAGCTTCTATTTCGTGTTCTCAAGCTAGCGAACACTCACCACAGAAAAGGTTTCAGCACTTTCTTATGCAGATTTACTTAAAAAAAATAACCTATAATTGCATTCCGAATTTTGTCTCTTCCTGGAAATCTGGGGATAAATTTTATATTCAGCTGCGCAAGAGCGTAGCAAGGATGTCTTCCCAAAACAGAGGAGCCAAAATATGTGCCTAAAAACATATATTTAAGTCATCTTTTGCGCATCACCTTGTAATTACAGGTTCCAAATTTTAATAAATATAGTGTCATGTTTAAACACAGGCTGATGTCTGGTTTGTCCCACCCCACTGCTGACAATATTGAATGTTTTCGAAATATTATTTCCCTAGTCTGTGCTAGTAAATTGGAAAGAGAATCCTGGTATTTAAAACTTAAAAAGGAAACATGTGGGAGGAAAGACATGACAAGGTTCTTGAATGTACGTCCAAAATAAAGGTTTTAAAAAATACATATTCTCGTCAATCTGAGGTTCGAGGTTCTCACGGTATTGAGAGTGAGCATTAATATTTTCTGGGATGTCACTCCATACAGCATGGTATATACCAGTTTCGGAGTAATTATCTACTTCTATCTTCAGGGTAGAACTTCAAATCTGAACTAATAGTATTTTATGGGGAGGCTATTCTATAATTTACCAGCTTGCACGAAATATTTCCAATTAAGGAATTTAANCCCTTGTACTGCGGCAACTTCTGGCCTATTGTACCAGCCCCAGATGATAGGTGAAGGTGATTTTGGAGCAATTGGTGGAATGAAGATTGACAGGGGAAACCGAAGTACTCAGAGAAAACCTGCCCCAGCGCCACTTTGTCCACCACAAATCCCACTTGACTAGACCCGGAATCGAACACGGGCCGCCGCGGCGAGAAGCCAGCGACTAACCACTTGAGCTATGGCACGGTCCTCCCACACTGAATATATAGGGTGTTTTCCTTCCAAAACATAGTAAATACCAGAATAAACGGCATCATATCCAAGAACACAGTATTGCTCAAGGAGGATACAATGGTATTGCCGAAGACGGAGTGGGGCCGGGATAACACAGTCGCTATAGCGGCTGGCTAAGGGCTAGACGACAGAAGGGGTCGGAGTTCAAGTCCCGGTGGGGGTAAAAATTTTCACATCTCCATTTAGTCCAGACCGGCTCTGGGGTTCTTCCAACCTCCTATACAATGAGTACCTGGGGCTTTTCCTCCGGGGGTAAAGCGGCCTGGGCATGAAGCCGACCACTCATCTCCAACTAACGCCGAGGTCAAGAAAATGTGGATCTATAGCCTACATCCACTCGTACATACATACATACATACTTAAGAACAGGGACAATTTTACCTTTTTTACCTTTACCGAAAGAGGACTAACTCGCAGTAACCAGCATAGACTTTCACGGTGTTTATTGTTGGGATGACTGATAAATAATGGATTTCAAAGGATGTGGAAGGAAGTGACCATAGAGTCATTTAGGATGTGCGTATCCCGGTACATACCTGTATGACCTGTAGAGAACCACATGTAACTTCTGACAAGATGTCCGTTGTCCGAGCCTATGTTCGAACTTGGTACTTACTGGACAAAACCGAAGGGAGTTAGCGCTACAGTAAACTACTCAGTGTGAACTTAAAAGCATGGCCATGAAATGTTAACTTCTGAAGTGGTTGGGTACAGTCTAAACCACAACATCAGGTTCGGAATATTCCTCAATAGACCTCACATGTTCGATGTGTGGTGTATCAGTGTCCAATATTTGTAATTTGAAGGTTAGGGTAATTTATCTATTATTGTTTGCGTTGACTGTATTTAGAGATCATTCCTAAAGTCCATCCACTTTACGAACCAGGCTAAAACTGACCTTGTGTAGGCAACCTTATAGAGTTAGTATTTTCCTCCGAATACTCGATAAATCTCTACAAATTACATAGCATCACATCCAGAAAATATTACTCCTTTTAGTCATCGCTCGTATTCGTTCAGTAACTGAATTTGGCCGTGTTGACGTAGTTCCTTCATAGGATGCAACTGAATAGAGCTTAATTATACAGATCTCTTTAATATCGAATCAATGGCGGTAGGCATGCTTGTAATTATC
>NW_019739016.1:264025-264232 GCF_002891405.2 Cryptotermes secundus
GATTTTAAGAAGTTGGCAATGTCTTCTATCGAATTACGTCGAAGTGTAGAATGACTGAAAAATCATATTTTAAAAATGATTTGGAAGTAAAGATCTTCGACTAACAGCGGTAATATCGCAAAATTGGCTTGGAAGGACTGAGAAAGAACCACGAATATTCTAGTATAGTTTGTACCTAGACCGAGGTTCCAAACAGGGACCTTCCGA
>NW_019739017.1:0-2787 GCF_002891405.2 Cryptotermes secundus
AAGTAGTGTACAGCGTGTGCCAAAGGTGCATCTGTGATTGTAATTCACTGGTGCTTGCAAACGTGTAATACACGTCAATAGATTAAGCAGAACATATTGTCAACTCTAAATGTGGTCCAGGGACTTCCTCACCAAGGAAACCTCTCTCGAAGAAGCAATGCCCGTTAAGACCTAAGAGAGAACCTCATCCCTCGAACCTTGGGTATTATCCTCTTAATTCTCCCAAGGCGCCTCGACGTGGTTCCCAGACCACGAAAAGCACATACCGACAACGAAGGGCAGTAAAGCAACTCTTACAAAGGGCGCCCAATGCGAGGTGCTATCAAAAGGACTGCTAAAACTTTGTCTGCAAACTGTTTCACGAACTTCGGAATGCGAGCATGAGTGTTCCAAGTGAAGTGATCTTGCCTCCCAACTTCTTGGATCCACAAGAGCTGAGTAACACCGACTTGGAATGTGCGGAGGGAATCTCATGCGAGTTCCATGAACAGCTACAGGCAATGCGGTACTGCAGTCTGTGGCCTGTGCTGAGTAGGAGTATCCTCGTTATGGATGAGTGCCGTGGGCCGTTGGCGATAGAAATTATTCAAGAAAAGCACTGGGCTTTCGGCTGCTATCTTACCAAGAAAGCGAGAGCTAAGCACCTGATTCGTTGCTGCAATCAGAAGATTTATTCCCAAGAAACAACACTGATGCAGAATAAACCAGTGCAACAACTGAGCGCATAAGAAGGCGTCCATCCACAGTTACTGTGGCCCGTGAATCCCTTCCGCAGACCTAGAGACCCCACTGAAGTGAACGTGATCAGTGCCCTCTCCAAGCGGTAAGAACAACTGTGTGAACATCACTTTCCCGTAACCCCAGTGAGGCAGAGGCTACCCTCAGAATGCACCAGAAGGAGGTGTCTGGCCACGGTTACTGCGGCCCCTGTGACCTCTCCGTAAACATAGAGACTCCATTGAAGGGAACTTGATGCGTGCCGTCTTCAATAAGAAAGGAACAACAGTGTGGCATTGCGGCACCACGTGATGCGTGACCTCTACTCAGGTGGCCCCTAAAGGAAGGCATAAATGGCGACTATTTGCAACATGCCGCAAACAAAGAAGGAAAGTCCCGAAGATGGATTCAGTTTCTTACTCCTGGACGTACAGAAGAAAGTGCAAGAAAGAGGCGCTGCCTTCATGAGTAAGATGGCAGCCTTGATGTGGGAGCACATGACACCGGACGAGAGATGGACGTATGAGGAAAGGGCCCGAAACAAGAAGCAGAATCTGAGCCACGTGGATTCTAAGAACAAATTTCGACCACGGAGAAGATACTGCGTATGGCTTGAGCGAGTGCTGAACAGGGCTAACAGACAGACCAGGATGACCCAGGGGATAGAAGAAAGAGTTTTCGCGCTCAAACACCAGAACTCACTGAAAAGCCTCCTGTTGCACCTGGTGCACGTCAATTGCTGCTGCATACATCGTATTGCCGGTTACCTCTGCTGCGAAATTCCTCTCGCTGAATTAACTATTGTGGACGGCGTTAAAAACTTAACATGCATTCATTAACCCCGGTGAGATTCCTCTTTGCTATGCTTCTCTGGAATTAAAACATGCAACAAAAACTCATCTGATTCTATTACCTCGAGACGGTTTCGGGAGTGAGTCACATCATCAGGAAATACTCAGCAACATTAGATTATTTCTAATGGGAGTGGACGGAGGCGAAACACACCTGCCGCCTCTGTATACGGGACTAAGAGACATCGAAGATGCTGAAAGCGTTTTGTGGCAACTGAATGAACACCATGATCAGCACAGAAATGCAGGAAGAGACAACTTCCGCCTATACTCTGTCTGCAAAGTGTTTCACGAACTCCGGAATTCAAGCGTTGGTGTTCCAAGAGAAGTTATCTTGCCTCCCAACTTCTTGGATGAACACGAGCTGATTAACAACGCCTTGGAATTTACGTAGGGAATCTCATGCGACTTCCATGTGGAGCTGGAAACAATGCGATACTGCAGTCTGTGCGGCTCTACATTCTTTGCTGATACAAACAAATTTAATGCCATCCATTTATCATAAATATTGAGTTAGATAGAGCATTTTAAACACTATGCTTAAAATAGATATAACGCCCTAATAGGAACGCACTTTTAAACGCAGTGTAGCAAAGTGCATTTAAATTAACTCCGGCCAGCACAAGTTTACCACCATTTCAGAAGTCTGACGTTTAAATTTTAACGTTTACTGTTAAAGGTGTTGGTACTGAAAATACGTCGCGTTCATGTAAAGGGTATTTTGTACTACGTGTTTCTATGAAAAACTTAAGTAAATTATTTATTCTAGATACGTAGTTATTATCACATGTTCAATTTGAAAATCCATTGTACATAAATTTAAAAACATATACGTCTTGTAAGAGGTTCATTGTAATGTAACAGACCAATACAGTAAGAGTGTACTGAGCTGAACAGCTGATGCATCACAAGAACAAGGTCAAGTGAATGCACGTTTGTCCAGCAAAGTGCTATGTGTGTAAACAGCAGCAGTAACAAACCTATGTAAAGTGACGCTCATACACCGAGTGGTTTGTAAGTGATGATTATGTATTATAATATAATGAATCTTAGGCTGGGGCCACACGAGCACAAAGTGCGTCCATTGTAACGAATGTCGTGACGTCCGTTATAGAAATAACAAAAGCGTCGAATGCTACGCTTTCTTCTGGCTCCATTGCATACAAAAGAAACACTACGCACAGCACTCTGCTACTGTGTGGTGTTCTCAGCAGCGTCC
>NW_019739017.1:4709-6205 GCF_002891405.2 Cryptotermes secundus
CTTTGCAGCTGCGGTCCAGCGAGGTCTCAAGAATCGTTGAGAATATCGCTGGACCAGCGGCTTCGAAGATATAATTTGTAAGAAGGGTATTGGAGGATTTAAATTTGTAATACCCGCCTTCCTTTTGAATGATCGAATCAGAAGCAATGATGGAATATATCTGCGAGGGTGGGAGAATTAATGTCCAAAAACTCAACGATATATTCCGAGCTTCTGGGGGACTTCTAATTCGGTCATTCCTACGGATAGACGTGTTTCTGCATATAATATATTAAACCAGTGAGCAATTGTAATGTGTGTCAGTGTAATATTAGTACCCTTTGTCTCATGATCCAAGACCCGTAAACGACCCTGAGGAAGGATTTCATTGCCACCGGAACCCAACCAACATCAGAAAGTAAAGGGCGTTAGAGCGGTTGCACAACCCATTCTATTCATATGATTGCTTTTTGAGGTCAAAATCTAAACTGGAACTACTAGTTGTCATTATTGTCAAGAATGGGTAACATCTGATTTGAACCTGAAGTGAACAGACTTTTAAATTATGTTACAGAAAAGTGGAAATCTGATAATAGGACTTTTTTGAACTTCATTAATATTCTTGAATGTCTCAAGTCTCTATGGTACAGTATGATGTCTTTTGGAATTTTACTGTTCTGTAAAATGTCATGTATGTGTAATTTTTCAGTTACTGAGATTAAATCAGAACTCAATCTTCTGATAACTGCTCTTGCTTTTTGCAGTACCATGCAAACTACCCTGGTCCACGAGAACTGTAATAATTGGCAATCGCAGCACATATAAACTTCTAAGCAAAACTACCCCTCTCTTCTTTTCTCAGCAGCACTGGTGTCCGATATCAAAAAGGGCAGGAATACACTTTAATTTCAATGCATCCCCCCCCCCAAAAGAGAGCTAGTATTAGAAATTGATTACAATAGAAAGAAGTTCTAGTGCAAAGTATCCATGTTCTTATCTCAGTTACTTTTCTCTTCACTTTATCATCTGAAACACGACATTCCTGCACATTCCTATAAAATACATAGTTACAAAACAAATATTTCTTTCTGAGCACTGCTACATAACTGATAACCCAAATCCACACTAGATGTTTGGTGCAAGATTATATTATCAGAGTAACAATCTTTGTAACAGAAGTGTCTCAGACATTGCTCCAATTCAAATTTCATATCTGCAATATAAATTATTATTTTAAATTAGCTGTACCCGGCCACGCGTTGCTGTGGTTCAGTCTTAACGAAATATTTCAATTGAAACGCAGATCAATCGACAAAGCTCAATCCTACCGCCAATTGCACTGAAAAATAAGGAAAACAGTTAAGAAAACGAAATGCAAAACAATGAAAAATAAACTATACTCACAAAATGAACGCTACGGTAAACGACACAGTCCAATTGAAACGCAATGTCACACGTGTTGAGGATCAAATTTGGGATTTAAATTGAAACTGTTTATATTCGTGCTTGGAGACTTG
>NW_019739017.1:7010-27923 GCF_002891405.2 Cryptotermes secundus
GCATTTGCTGCTACTGTCGTCATTAATATACGATAATTTATTCTCATGTACTTTGTATTTAGTTTATGAAATTCTGTGCTTTCAATAAAACTCATATGCCTAGAGTTATTAATTTCTCATTTTATCCGGCCCATTGAAAGGGCTGAATTACCTAATGTAGCCCAAGTTTCGAAAAGTTTGGAGATCCCTGCTCTACAGGATAAAGGAAATGAGCTGTGAGTAAACCATTCATGACCATCTTAATTGTATACAGCCATATGTTATTTGAAAAAGATGGTCTATTACAGTACCATACTACCATAAGATTTATACCCTTAAACGCCGATCGACTAGTCAGTAAGTAATACATCATGTGTAAATTCAACCTAACAAACAATTCAAGAGAATATCTGGATTACAATCCTTTATCTTCTTTATATTGAAAGTATTCATTTATAGAGTAAAAAGAATGACATAAAAACCTCTTTAATGTAAATTTAAAGCTTTTCTCATCATTGACCAAAATCTTTATTGATCCTGGAAGATGATTGAAAACGTCAGTACCTGTTATATAGGCTCCTTTATCAAATTTTGAAGTACTCACACTAGTTACACGTAAATTACCTAGGTTTAGTGTTCATTACGAATCTAATAATTTCCTTTTGCAAGAAAACACTTTCCTGGCATGTGAGGAGGCACCCCAGAAGAGTATACCATAACTCATGGAGTGTATGTAAGCAAAGTAGATTGGCCTTAACGTTGCAAATGATACAGTGTGTTTTATATTTAGCAGTGCATAGCACGCAGAGGATAATCTACTGATCACTAGGTCAGTATGCTGTTTCCAAGATAATACATCATCAATAATCAAGCCAAGGAACTTAGTTTCTGTTACACTGGAGATGCTTTCCTGATCATAATTAATTTGTATTGTCGTGTTACAATTCATAGACCGAAACTCTAAATGTTGAGTTTTATTGAAATTTAAGGTAAGTAAATTAACATTAAACCAAGTGTTTATATCTTTACAAGTTTGGTTATGATTTGTTTCAAAGTTTACATTACTAGTATCAGTAATTGTAATACTGGTGTCATCAGCATATAGAACCATGTTATTATCCTTATTTATTATTTTAGGTAAATTATTTATATACGATAAAAAAGCAGGGGGCCGAGAATCGAGCCCTGTGGGACTGCACATTTAACTATTTCCCACTTAGATGTATTGTTAAGATCAGTTATATGACCCAAAACAACTCTCTGATGTCTACCAGTTAGTTAAGATTTAATTAATGTTTTAAATATACCTTCTATTCCATAGAATTCCAGTTTATCCAACAAAATATTGTGATTTACACAATCAAAAGCCTTTTGCGGGTCTCAAAAAATACCTCCTACATTTTGGCTATGAGAATACTGTTAATAAAAATGCCGCCTTCTTTGCTGGAAGCAAAGGACACAATGTGACACCTTCTGTAATTAAAAATCCATTGTATTCATGTCAAAATGTGTTTAGATGATAATATTGTAACGTGTTTTCGTTACTGAAGACGCCGTAGAGATCGTTAATTGGTTTATTTAACAATCTAAAAGTATCGGCTACAATTAATGAAAACAATGTTACCGGTTTCCACACTTTACAAACCCTACAATAAAATCTCTTAACACTATCTTCAAGAGTCTTCACGTATTAATAGCGCGGGAGCTATACAAGTCTCGCTGAATTACACACTCCAAATATAACCGGTTATCACGAACTATCACTGATCTCGCATACGCATCTGTAACTCGTAACTTGCGAACTGAGAACTGTCGTCGGCGGCTGTGTAGCTCCCTTATAAACCCTCAGCAGGGCAACGAGAAAAAAACCACGTGGTAGGCATCACTGTTGCTACCGTCGTCTATCGCAACCACTGTTTATCCACGTTGCATAGCGACCAGTGCACTGGGACTCGGCTCACTTCGGCTCCGCTCGGCACGTGACCTCGCGTTGCGCTTTATGTCACCGTGGGGAGAGTGGCGGGGTGATGACTTGCCTATTACCGTAGTAACGAGAGCGCTACGTTACTGCCACATGCCGCTGGGGAGGTAGGGGTCCTCCGTTGCGCAACATGTCACAATATAATGAATTACATAAGGAAATTTTGTCTTTCACACTTCCCAGGTTCATTAGTGCATGCTGTTAAAATATACAATATTGTAACTATTTTATATGATATAAATCTAATTTAGTGCTATGAAGAGGTCAGGTAAATATAAAATGTCTACCATATTTCATACTGATTATATCTAACAGTAATTCAGACCCATTTTGTATGCAAGCTTTGAACTAGAAGTTGGAATGAAAGTAAATGAAAACATTATATTCCATTGATGATATCTGAAAGCCTATGAACTACATATTTTAAAATCATATTTTTATGTTAATCCAGAACATTAACACCTTATACAAATAACAGAATTCCTACTGCAGTCAAATATTTACATGGTCACTAACATAAACACAATAAAACTGCAATATACAGAAATAACGTATTGGTAACAGTGGGTACTTTCTTTTCAGTCAGCTGGAAGTCAAGAGTATTACCAGATTCACTCACTGTAAATACAGATACATATATATTTGCTCTTTTTAGCCTCTACACACATTATATAAATAAATAAATAATAATTCATAGCATGCCATTACTATTTTGTGAATATGTATCTCAACATTAATAACTTTTAGGGGGAAATATTTGTCATATCAAGTTTCTTAATAGCCATATGAGAACAGGCACATCTTGGAAACTCATACACTTTTAACGTTTTTGAACTGTTGGTCTAAAAGGAAATATTTAATGCCCTGTACAATTCTAAGTACGGTTTATGAAATCGACAGTTCATCTGCAACGACGCCATATAAACTGGAAATTTGGAAGGTTTCTATTGAAGCTAACCAGTCACTGGTACCACATAGAACAGCCATCAAATACAGTCAAGTTTCATACCACAAAATATATGGGTCCATGAAAGAAACATGTTAACCCATAATCTAAGTATATAAAGTTTACAAAATTCACAATACCGTTTTCTGCTCTGTTCATGTATCAAAGTGCACGGTGAAAGCAACATACAAAATGGAAGTGAATGTTCTACAAGGTGGTTCACATATGACCGGAACTGATTTTTTTTTAATCATAAATGCCAAACACTTACTTGCACGTGTCAGTCTTCAACGTACACCCTTCCGGAGTCAACACATTTTTTCCAACGTTATGGAAGCAGCCTGATGCCCTTTTCAAAAAAGGCTTGTGGTTGGCGGCATATCCGCTCCCAAACAGTCTGGATGACAGCGTCATTGTTCTTAAATTGTATGCCTTGCAAGTCTGATTTGAGCCTTCCAAACAGGCAGAAATCACTTGGGGCCAAATCAGGACTGTACGGCGGATATGTCAGAAGGTTCCATTTCAATTTCCGGAGGGTTTCCGTTGTTGATGATGATTGAAGATGCTTACGGAACAGGCCAGTGCATTGACACTTCTGACATGATACAGTGGGTAAGGCAATGATTTCTTGAGCCTCACAGTCACAGCAGACAAGACAAGGTTGTCACACATAACCTCGTAATAGAAGCAGCAGTCCAGGGAGTGGACAAAGAAAAAATTCAAACAGACCATTTCAACTGGCAAGATCATGCGCAAAGCGTTTTTGGGACAGAAACGCATTCTGCTTGTGAAATTCTTGCCTCAAGCCTCAATAATCAACACAGATGTCTACTGTAACACGCTTAATAAAGTGCGTCATGTGATCCAGAACAAGCAATGTGGCATGCTTAGTCAGGGGTATTGTGATGCTTCATAACAATGCCCACCCCCACACTGTAGCTGCAACCGAAAAACTGACTGTGACATTTGGCTTCAAACGATTCGATCTTCCCCCTTACAGCCCAGACTTAGCACCAAGTGATTTCATGTGTTCCTACATCTGAAAACTTTCCTCAATGGCTGGCGGTTCCATGATGCATGGATACAGAAACTGGTGCCCCACTAGAAATGCCTCAACAATGGTGGAAACTATGTTGAAAAGTAGTGCACAATATGTATATGAAATGGTAATAAAAGTGGTTTGGAAATAAATTGTTTTTTTTTTCAATGGCCCATGAGAACTTACTTTCTGAATAACCGTCATACATGCATTGAATGTGATGTTGAACTGTACATGGTTCTCTGCTTCAAGGAATTTCACACACAGATAAAGCTCTCAAATTACGAAAACAAGAAGTATAATAAGTGCTCCTCTAAACTGCTTCTGACAATGAACAACTCCAGCAGGACAGTTTTCTGAAAGTCAGTACTTTCTAGCACAAAAATGTAGTTTAACCTTACTGCTGTAATATTCGACTTAAATGAAACAAGCATCTATTACTGTACACTGTGACATTTGCAGGGGCTTAAGGTACATGGATGTGGTGGAAGCATTGCTTCCCTATAGAAAAGCAACCAAAAACATTTCTGGCAATTTTTCAATTTCGAAAAAATATTTCATACTTCAAAATATTAATTAATCTGAGAACATATATTACATATAGTGAGAATATTTCAAGTTTTAATATGTTACATAAACCATTTATCAGGATAGATCAGTTATTTTCTTCCAAAAATGCAGGGAACTTTAAAATAAAACGCGCAAGGAAGCAACAGGTTGTTCGCTTCCATGCTGCTTCTGGTTCAACTGGGACTTAATGTTGCCATATATGAGGAGTCTGTTGCTTAGCTAAACGTTACGGAATGCTTCCAGCTTCGTGCTTCCAGCAATGTTGCCGGCTGTAAGGCATTGCAGTATGCTGTTGGAAGTCGGTGACCTTGCAGTTACACAATTTTTCCTTGTGCGCTGAGACTTCGAAAATGCTGTTAGTAAAAAAGCGTGCTTACTAGTTTTCAGAGGAAGGTGTTAGCGTGTTACTTATGCACAAGTCAGTTTAGTTATTATTCTGTATTTTTCTCGATACAGAATTTGTTTTGCTTTGCGTAATTATAACTTTGTGACAATGTTTTTGTGGTTGCTATTAAGTTACAAATGGAAACATGACACTTTCATGTGATAACCACTGTGTGATTGAAAAACTTCTTCAAACACCGTTCAGTTCACTCAGTTATAATAAGAAACTTAAGATAATAGAAGAAGGTGCACCTTAGCCTAATCTAACTTTACATACAAAAATGAAATCTTGCACACACCATTTCAATACCAGTTTATATGAGGCTATTCCATGGTTGTGTGGGTGTGATAAACTAAACAAATTATTCTGTTGGCCTTGTCTCTTGTTTTCTAAAGAAAAACACGTGTTTAACAGTGCTGGTTACTATGACATTAACAACATTTACAAATCTGGCAAAAGACATGGGCATTCAGTTAATCACATTGCTTGTCTTAAAGAAATTACACTGTTTGGTAAAAACAGAAGGATTGAATTTTCTCTAAGCAGCCAATACAAACAGTCAATTGAAAAACACAATGAAGCTGTGAAACAGAACAGGAAATTTGTAGGCCAATTAATTACAGCAGTTTGTTTTCTGGGCTCTCAGGGTTTAGCATTTCGGGGACATGATGAAAGCGTGGCATCTGTTAATAGAGGAAATTACATTGAGGTTTTAAATATGCTGGCACGTTATGATTCTGATTTACACAATCATTTAGAGTCTTCAACTGCTTTCCGTGGTTCTTCTCCTGACATCCAAAATGAACTGATACATTCTGTATCTGAATTGATGACAATGGAAATTAAAAAGGAAATTTCAAAGGCTAATTATGTTTCTTTAATTCTTGATGAGACTTCAGATGTGATGAATAAGTGTCAGTTGGCTTCAGTTCTTCGATATGTGACAGCTGATGGCAATGTTGAAGAAAGGTTTCTGCGTTTTACAGACGTGAGCTCTGACCGTTCTGCCAATTCCTTGTTTAACCATGCTCTTGAGATTTTAAATGATTTTGAATGTGGTCCCAAACTCATTGCACAGACTTATGATGGTGCTGCTGTTATGGCATCACAACATGCAGGAGTACAAGCAAAAATTCGCGAGCAGTACCCAAACGCCATTTTTGTTCATTGTTATGCGCATAGACTAAATTTAGTCTTAGCACAATCTGCTAGTTTTATTAAGGAAGTTAAGGTCTTCTTTGCTACTCTCTCTGGCTTTAGAACTTTTTTTGCCAAGTCCACAAAAAGGACTGAAGCATTGGATTCCCACCTTAGGAAAAGATTTCCTTCTATCGCACCTACTCGATGGCAGTACCATAGCCGACTTGCTGAAACTGTGCATGAATACAGAGAAGGAATTGAGAATCTTCTTGTGTCTATAATAGAGGAACCAGAAGAATGGGATGTAGAAACAATTTCTTCTGCACGCGGACTTCTCTCTCTTCTAAGGGATTTCGATTTCAATTTCATGCTGAAAATATTTTCTTCAATTTTTCCATATTCTGGCGCTCTTTTCAAAATCCTACAAACTAAGAGATCTGATATAGCTTTTTGCAATACCAAAATAGACGAATTTAAGCATCACATGCAAAGATTAAGGGGAGGATTTGACCACCTTTGGAGTGAAATGGAAAATGTCTTCGATTCAAATGGCCCAACTCGACCCAAAAGAATTCGCATTGACTCAATGAGTGGAGAAGAAAGAAAAAACTCCTATAAACGGCTGTTCTGTGAAATTATTGATGTCGTGTGTCAGAATGTCTCTGTTAGATTTTCGGAGAACGCTACGCTCCTCTTCTTGAGTCTTCTTGATGCCAGATACTTTCCCATGTATAGAACCTCATTTCCTGAAAAAGCATTTTCCTGTTTAAAAGAAAATTATGGTGCATTTTTTGACTTTGTTGCCTTAAAGAGTGAACTTTTAGTAATGTTTTCGGACCCAGATATGGCAAAAGATAGTGTGTATGACTTACATCAATATATGTATGCTCTTCAGTTATCATGCGTTTTCCCGCAAATCTTCAAATTATGTGAGCTAGTATTAACAATACCAGCGACAAGTGCTGCAGATGAACGCTCATTTTCAGCTCTGAAGAGATTAAAAAACTACTTAAGAAATTCGCAGAACCAGGATATGTTGTCATCACTGGCTTTGATGAACATTGAAAAGTCCTTCCTAAACAAACTGAAGTCCAAACCCAGCTTTCTAGATAAGGTTATTGATCTGGTTGCCAAGAAAAACAGAAGAATCGAGCTGAATTGTAAACAATAAAGTAAGCATTAATTATATTCCAGGTTCACAACCCTGTCATTTGATGGCTATAGAATTGTGTTGATAATTATGTGTTATTTTAATATATTATCTTAAATATACAATACATATTAAACTATTAGCTGTTTCCTTTTAAATAGAAGATAGAAACTATAGGGCATATAGGAAAAATTTATATACATGTATATAAAGTTGCTTCCCTGCTTTCGGTAGTCATGCTACGCCACTGCAATGTATGAGGCTGGCGGACCACGTGACCATTAATTTCAACAACAAAATGTCTACGGCTGCAGTGTTCTTGGACATCGAAAACGCCTTTGATACCACGTGGCACGCAGGCTTGCTGTTTAAGTTATCAAAATTGGAATTCTCTAACTCTTTGAGCAAGCTTATTGGGTCCTTTCTTTCTAAACGTAAATTCAGGGTCTCGGTTGAAGGCGAAATGTCAACGCCAAGGTAAATACTAGGAGGGGTGCCAGAAGGTTCTGTCCCTTCCCCTACTCTTTTCAACTTATACATAAATGAGGCCCCCCAAACTCATGGTGTTCACCTAACCTTCTTTGCGGACGACACCTGTCTATATGCGACCGATCGCAAGGAGGGTTTTATTGTTAGAAAACTCCAGCGCGGTCACAGCTCAATGGAGACCTGGTGTGAGCGCTGGAATATTAAAATTAATGGAGATAAGACTCAAGGGGTCTACTTCTTTCGTAGTCGTCGACCGCCTGAGTCTTGTCTTACTTTAATTGGAAGAAATATTCCATTTGTAAATAGCGCAAAATATCTAGGTGTAATCTTCGATAAGAGAGTGACTTGGAGATTACACATAGAAATGATCGAAGCCAAGGCCTCCAGAACATTCATTAGAGTATATTCCCTATTCAGAAATGAGCGATTGAGGGCTAACATTTAGAACCGCACTTCGGCTGTCACTTCTTGCAACCGTTGCATATCTATCTTTATGTTTATTTATTAGCCCGCTTCGGTAGAACACTTTTGACTCTTCTCAGGGTTGTGTCACGGTAATACTGGGGAAACACGGAGACTACACATTTAAAGCTAGTCCACTGATAGAAATAAAATACTCTATTTCTGCTTAATCACAAATTGTTTATTTCAGAAACAAACACTATATCTTTATTAGCAAATACGGAGTAATGTCCCCTTTTTATTATTATCAAAGATTAATCGAACCAAATAGACTGATAAATTTAGATATACTTGGAGAGCGCAGCCCGATGGCGTCTGCCTCTGGTGAATTCAAATTGCCAAGTGCTTCTCTGCCCACTCTATTCTGCGGGAGCGTCACTTCATCACTGTATAGGATTTGAACCGACGGCCTTTCTCCCAGACAAGAATAGTTTCCTAATGGCTGATTTTAACTGCCAATTCATCATACCATCAGTACTAGACAATCACATTACTAACTTTGAGAATAAAGAGATACAAAAATATTGAACCCGGAACCCTACATGTGAAAGCGCTTATTTCTTAGTTTAGGGTCTAATTACACCCTTCCGAAGATACTTTAATAACAGCTACCCTATTAGCAAACAACATTTACATGTTCTGCAACTACAGACATGTCCTTTTCATAATGGGCCTCGACCCTTTAGTGGTCACCCAAGCTGCAGGTAACGGAACAAGGGAGTTGTTCCTTTCTAAGTGCGAAAAGCATGTCAACTTCTTAATGGATGTGTCTCCCTAATAAATCAGTCACTCTATTGAAATGACTAAAGTGGAACATAGTGTCCATTAAAGAGTACTAAAGGTTTGGACGGTTACACACTATACTAACCCTTCATAAATCTCTTATTAGATCCGTAATGACTTATGCTAGTCCCGCCTGGTAGTTTGCGGCAGACACCCATCTAGTGAAATTGCAGCGCCTGCAAAACGAGGTTCTCCGTACCATTGGCAATTTTCCGAGGGGCACACTGGTCCGCGATTTGCACATGGCATTCAAAATCCAGTACGTATATGACTTTATAACAAAATTATGCAGGCAACAAGCAGAAGTCATACAAAATCATGAGAATGAGAATGTTCGCAACATCGGGCAAGGCGAAGCCAGCCACAGAAAGTATAAGAGGCTTAAACTTGGCGGCGGTCAGGCATACGACCGTTCAAGTGAATAGACTGCCGTGGTAGTGAATAATACTGGAAATAGTGCGTAATCTGCTGTACTGAGCCTGGACTGACAGAGGCCTTGTATATATTGTACATAAAAGAAATAAGTGTATGTAAAATTATGTAAATACAGTGGACATATTAATACAGACTGACTGACTGACAAATGACAGACCAGACATCTCGCCAGAGAAGACGCCCTACACAGACAAGACAGTAACTTTCATTCAAAAGAAATATCTGGTCATGAGCTCCAGCTGGGGCTTGACAGCAAGACAAACAGACTGACTGACCGTCAGTTGTAACATGACTTTGACTTCTGCAAGTCATTAGTCTACGATCAGCAGTCTTAAAGCAGTCTACAAGCAAGCAGCACACTTTGTCGCCAGCGCTCGGTCTTCGGAGGCATCGGCACTTCGCTGCGCCAGGCACGACTGCCTCGGCTGTCCAGCGGTCACACCCGGCTCACTGGGCAACTTGGCCGCCTCGATTCGCCGGTAGTCATGCCCGACACACTGGGCAACTGGCGTAGCTACCGCCTCTCCGCTCCAGCGACCGCGCTCGGCAACCAGACTTCCACCAGCAGCTGCCGCACTGCTATCAAGCAACCTCCACCATCTGCCGCACTGCGATCAAGCAACGGCCGCACTGCGGCCAGTCAACTGACTCAGCCGCCTCAACACACCGCAACCAACATCCCTTCCTACCGGCGCTACTTCACCGGCCAAGTATCTCAGCAAACAACGAGCGTTCTCAGGACCTACAAACTGTTCCGAAGAAGTGGGTTTTCATTGAAGTAACGACAAAACAAAAACCCCACAATGGCTATAAAATTGTGTTGATAATTAGGTGTTATTTTAATATATTAGCTTAAGTATACAATACATATTAAACTATTAGCTGTTTTCTTTTAAACAGAAGATAGAAACTATAGGGTATCTACAAAAATTTTATGTACATGTATATAAAGTTGTTTCCCTGCTTTTGGTAGTCATGCTACGCCACTGGACATTTGAATCTATTCCACACCTGGAAATAATCATCTCCTTTCACTGCATCATGCACCTTCATTTATTGCCTATGAAAATGCATTTTCATCACATTCTATTCATATTTTTTACTAAAAAGCACATTATTTTAGGAAAATGGTGAGAAGATAATGCATAGCAAAACGGTTGAGCAGCGTGAACACCTAAAACTGCAGTACATTAAACTGTCTGGCCTGTGTAATAACTGCTATTCACCAGTCCAAAGAGACAGAGTTATTTTGCGTTATTCAAAGCTGCAAAACCTCTGTGATAATCATACCGGTCTCGGCATTGTATCATTGGCAGTGGAATAATTTGCAACTGCCCTTCACCTATGCCAATAAACACTAACATTGAAGTGAGACTAAACAGATGTCAGATATACATATATATGGCACAGCATTCCAAAACACTCAGTATACAGGTCAAAAATGCCTGTTTTACATTTCAGAGAGTTTCCTTTTACATTTCATGCAATATTCTTAAGTTTACAGTTGAAAGCCTGTACACAAAATGTAGAGCAAAATCATGACATAAAAATAGCCTACAGATGCTTTGAAAAAGTGGAACAATTCAGATTCAGATAATCGTATATGAGGAGGACAGTAAACAAATCGACAGCAGTTTTAACCACTAGTGTCGCTGTAGGTCCAGTGTGGAGTGGGGGTATCGAAGTTGGAAACCGCGACACTGGCGGAGACATTGTGAAGCTAACTTTTTGTATGCAGCCATTTTGTCATTTGGAAGGTTAGTGAGGATTTTGTTGAAATGTAAGTAGTAATAAGAAGTGTTTTGCCGATATTTATTCATTTAATGCTGACATCGGAGAATGTTTAATATTGTGACATGTTGCGCAACGGAGAACCCCCCACCAGCAGTGACGCGGTGGGTGAGTCAGCGCTCCGTCATCCCCCTTCCGCACGGTATCGTAACGAGCAACGCGCGGTGACGTAAGACGGCGTGAGGTAACAGCGTTTCTACGTAACAGGCCCACACAACCCTTATATAAGAGAGCTGCACTGCCTGCGAAGAGAGTTGTAATGTGGCCATCGCCGAGTTCAGTTCCGAGTTAGTTCCGAGCAAGCCTACGAGCTAGTGTGTTATCAACAGTTCTCAAGGCAGCAGCCGGCGAGTAGAGTTGGAATCTAGCCAGCGGTGAGTTACGAGTGAAAGTGTGTGATAATCAGTGACAGTTTGTGATAACTGATAATTGACTGGGAGTGTGTGATACAGTAACACTTATATAGCTCCCGTACTGTGAAACGTGTAGTCTACTGACAGTAGCGTGAATTGATTTGCGAATAGGGTTATAAATCGTGAAACACCGCAACAGTGTAAACAGATTATTGCGATTAGGGTTATAAAGTGTGAAACCCCGCAACTGTGTGATACGTAATTGTAGCCGTTACTTGTAGGTTGTTGAATAAATCAATTAACGATCTCTACGGCGTATTCAGTAACGAAACACGTTACAATATTGTTTGTGAATGAATGGTTTTCTAGGTGTATTGACGTTTTTTCTGTAATGAAAGAATGAGTTGTAAATGCCTTAAAGATGCACCACGGGGAATGTAATTTCAGCTTTCGAATTAATCATTACTGCTTTAGGCAGCCTTAAGAGTTTTTAAGACAAGAATAACAAATCTTGCTTCACATCGCAATAAAGCTTAATATATTTTGGTAGAGGTAAAATGATCTGCAGAGCAGAAGGAGTGAGTTAAGAGAGAAACAATAATGTAAAGTAGGCTAGAATACTTTGAAGTTTCGATTTAACCTTGTAATTGTCAGTGGAAGTAGGGATGTATTTCTGAGTTTCCCACCACAGACTATAGCAAAACATGTACATTAAATTTGTGAAATAGATACTGCTTTAACAAGTGCTATTATTCCAATTATTTTTTATTTATCCCAAGTTAGGTTCCTATAATTGTGGAAACTAGAAATATGGCTTATTTCTTAAAACTAATGTGTCACCAGTTCAATGTAAATGCGTTATGACCAGCAACTTTTGAAGGAATATATTATCACTGGCATGGTATGCACTGTATTCATCTGGCTGAGGACAAGCACTAGTGGCAGGCTTGTGTGAAATTGTCAGTGAACGTTTTGGTTCCATAAAATGTTTGGAAATTCTTGAATAGTGGAGTGATTGTTTGCTCCACCTCTTCACCCTGTTCCATCAGAGCTAAATGGCCCCTACGTGTCTTTTCTTAGCTTACGGAATAGTACAGCATCCAAGAGCTGTGATAAAGATAGGACACAGGTGCCTCCACCCAGAGCACCCTTGACTCAATAGAACGTCAGAGGTGAGTGAATTTTAGTGACTGGTTTTGTGCTGTTTGGAATGTATTGATGACTATAATTAATTGAAAACTTTGGTTTCAGAAGTTGTTTTGTTTTTCTTAATTTTGTTTATTTATGGTTTACTAATCCTGTCAGTAGGTCGGACTATGTAGAGGCAGTTGTGATCTAGTATGAGGTGCCGTGACAGCATCTGCCTGTATTTGGAGCTGGAAGTTGTTCCACTCCTGTTTATTTTTTATTTGTAATTCAGTGACAGTAAATGAGAGTAAAACTGCATCAGATGGTAATAACGATTGGAAGAGATATGGATGGAAGCAGTAATGGTATAATTTAAGTTGCTGGCTCAACTTTTTCCTGAAGGGAATGAGGAAAACCAGAAAAAAAGTCCTCATCCAGTCAGGGTAGTCAGTGCCTTGGGCAGACTTCAAACCATGGCTCTTCAGAATAGAAGTCAGAAGTGTCAGCACTTTAACACACTTGTGTTCATAAATGTGAAGGTGGCTACAAATTCAGAGTTCAATTTTGATGTTAGGAGCAATGATTGGTTTGCAGATACTTGCTGTATTGTTCTCCACATCGTTCCCTTGTGACTGAACCTGGCCTAGACATTTCTCTCACACGCCAGTAATGTGAGAGGATGGGCAATACCTCGTGTATNGAAGTTGTTCCACTCCTGTTTATTTTTTATTTGTAATTCAGTGACAGTAAATGAGAGTAAAACTGCATCAGATGGTAATAACGATTGGAAGAGATATGGATGGAAGCAGTAATGGTATAATTTAAGTTGCTGGCTCAACTTTTTCCTGAAGGGAATGAGGAAAACCAGAAAAGAAGTCCTCATCCAGTCAGGGTAGTCAGTGCCTTGGGCAGACTTCAAACCATGGCTCTTCAGAATAGAAGTCAGAAGTGTCACCACTTTAACACACTTGTGTTCATAAATGTGAAGGTGGCTACAAATTCAGAGTTCAATTTTGATGTTAGGAGCAATGATTGGTTTGCATATACTTGCTGTATTGTTCTCCACATCGTTCCCTTGTGACTGAACCTGGCCTAGACATTTCTCTCACACGCCAGTAATGTGAGAGGATGGGCAATACCTCGTGTATCTGCTGCCCTGGTTGCACGTGCTGACTTAGAACACTGGTGAACAGGTGAACTGATGTGCCAAATGTTCTGTTGTAACATGTCCATCGTTTCCATTATTTGGCGATACATACAAGTAGATACAGCCCGTCTGTGAGAGGTATGAGAAGTGAAAAGCTTACTGAAACGTTCCTTATTCTTCGGCAGAGACCCGTTGTATTCATTGCATTCTCATAACCTGTCAGATGTCTTGGAATCTGTTACTGATATTCAATATTGTCATACAGATATACCTGACGCAAGCACAGGAGCTGGCATTCCATGAGAATGTCTTGCTTTGACGTGTCACTTAACCATCCACACGTAGACATCGTGCACTACTTGCATCTGGGTATGTCACTGCAGAGAGATGAGGTAAGTGCAGGCTGCACAGGTGCGTCTGAGAAGACTACTCGAAGAGCTGGATTATTCTGTGCTGTTGTGAACATTATCGTGTGGAATTATATGCAGAGTATTTTTCGTACCTTATTGGCATGTATATAGCCACTATGGTTGTGACGAGAGAGAGCACACTTTGACTATTTATTCTAATATTGCAGTGAATGTCTGATTGCCTTCGTACTTTGCCATCCATGCACTTGGCATTATTCTTACCTAGTATGCATGGGGCTTCCATTGGCCAAAGGAAATAAAAATACTCCCTATTTCGTTAGCATTAAATTTTTCTCTTAGTAATATAGGATAAGAAAATGTGATCTAGTTGATTAAATTTGTAATGGAGTGTGATGACTCTTAAATAGTATTTGATGTTCATATTTGATTAACAGTGTTCTCTCTTATAGTTAAGGTAATTAATATTTGTCATTCTTTTGTTTTATTTGAGCTTCAATATATATTTCTCTGAAGCAACTCAGTTTCTTGTCCTTCATGCCATAAAGATAGCGTGGGAAGTTGCATATTATGGAAGGCCTGTGTCACCCTGAATAGAAGTCACCGGCAATGTGACAATTGAGACTGAATGGGCATGCAAATTTAGTGGAATCTGGTGAAGAGCGTTGGTGAAAATTGATCTACTCCTGGATATGTTACAGAGAGACGAGTGGTCGTAGTGACAGTGGAAATGATACTGCCACACCATACCACCATTTACGAGGTAACATGTTTATTGTTTATTGTTATTAAATAACTCCACAAATCCTGTACAGGGGCTTTAGCACCCATAGGATATAGAGCTAGTCAAACTTATACAATCTCATACAAAACATATAAAGATACATGGTGTAACATTAAATCAAGCCATATCACAACAACATAGATTCATACACTGTTAGAAATACAACATTTTACTTCTTACTACTCCAAGTTCATTCGTCACAATCATTAAACATTAATCATAAAACAACATCACATAATACTAAGTAATAAACATAATTAAAAAATATAACATACAGTTACATCCAATCAGTATTTACAAATTATTTTGATTAAAATACTCCTCTAATGAATAAAATGACCATGAGCAAAGATATATCTTTAATGCTGGTTTAAACAATTCAATTTTATATGATAATGATTTTATATTTATAGGAAGATGGTCAAATATCCTCATTCCAATAGCGTATGTCCCTTCATTATATATTGTTAATCTAGCAGATGGAAAATGAAGGTCAGTATTGTGCCTAGTGTTTAGACCATGAATTTCTTGATTAGTTTTATAAAGATGCTTATTTCTCACAACAAATATCATCAAAGAAAATATATATTGAGAATAAAATGGTAAAATTTCCCAATTTTTAAAAAGTTGTCTACAAGAGTCTCTACATCTAGTCTTAGTCGTAATACGGAGTATTCGTTTTTGCATCTTAAAAACACTAAGACTATGTGGTGAATTACCCCATAATAAAATACCATAAGATAATAATGAATGAACATATGCAAAATATATCATTCTTAGAGTATTCTCCGCCATAAGGGGCGTGACAATCCTGTATATCAGCATTCCCTTCTGCAGGACTCATCTTAATTGTTCTGTTCATTTAGTCACAATCTCCACGTGTTACATGTTGAATTTTAGTCAACATATCATAGTTATATCAAAGTTTTTTTTTCCTTCAAGTGACAGTAGCCTAATGAGTCTCGCATATCTGCATCTGCTTGTCTAAGTCTCAATACCTGTTTCCATGCATGTATATTATTACTTATTATTATTGGACGGGGTGGGTTTCCCCATGCACCGCAACCAGTGGTCTATTGTACGTCCCCCTGTGATATTCTACCAGTCTCTATACCTACCGATACTGGTGCGTGCCATCAGTCCCGACTCAGCCACCGAGTTCGGCCTCTACTGGCTCAGCGGTATCTAGATGCTTCCCCCATCTACCAGAGGCGTTAGAGACTATTGTTGGGCGGAAAATGTCCTTTTATAATTTAGCTCAGAGGCCTCCTTGAGGCATGAGGTTCTTTTACATGCCGTAAACCTACGACACGGGACCCACGGCTTAAAGTCCCTCCCGGAGGACTTGTTCCCTGAATTTTTCCACCCTTAAAAATTCCACGAGCTCCGCCGGGTTTGAACCCGCGTACCTTGAGTCATGAGGTGGGAACGTTACCCTTAGACTACGGAGGCCGCTTTCAGCATGTATAAACCTGCCTTTTTATTCTTCATGCGTGCCTGCCTGCCTGCCTGTCTGCTTCAGCCAACCTTCCAGCTGGCATTGTTCTTAACTAGAAGTCATGGGGCTTCCATTGGCATGAGGAAGCAGGAAACACACTATTGACTTAACATGATTCTTTTCAGTTAATGACATGCGTTTAAGTAAATGCGATCAAATTGACTCAAGTTATAATGGAAATTGAAACACTGTTAAAATTGTTTGACATACATATTTAACATTAACTGTTCTCTGTTACAATTAAGATAATTAAATATTTGTCATTATGATGTCCTAGTGGAGCTTTATATATTTCGAGGAAGTGAGTGACTGATTTTTTCTTCAGGTGAAATCTTGGAGAATTAGACAACCTCGAAGGAGTTTGCTGCTTGGGGTGCTTTGCGTGACCTTTTTATGAACTCAGTAACCATGAAACAGATCTGACAATGAATATGCAGTTGCTTCAGTGATGTGTTGTGTTGTAGAGATTTGAGGTAAATTTATCTATTACTGGTCATGTTACATAGCAGAAGTGTGTCTTATGTCAGTGGAAATGGCACCGCTACACCAAACCACCATTTGTGAGGTAAGCTGTACAGCAGCAGAGTACTTTATAGGAGTTATATTAGTTGTTCTCTGCTTTTAGATTTAATTTTCAACTACTAAATTTTGGGTTTAAGTTACATGCGGTTGTTTTGCAGGTGGGTTCTTCCTCCAAGTCATGCTTGCCTGTGCCTGATCCTGCTTGTAGCTTCCTCTTCAAGCCTGCCTGATTGCCTTCCTACTTTGCCGTCCATGCAGCCAGCATTGTTCTTACCTAGTATGCATGTGTCGTCCATTAGCCAAAGGAAATAAAATGCTCACCATTTCTTTAGCATTAAATTTTTCTCTTAGTAATATAAGGTAAGAAAATGTGATCTAGTTGATTTATTTCATAATAGAATTTGACGACTGTTGAATAGTATTTGACGTACATATTTGCTTAACACTGTTCATTCTTATAGTTAAGGTAATTAATATTTGTCATTCTCATGTTTTAGTTGAGCTTCAATATATATTTCTGTGAAGCAAGTTAATTTTTTTTCCTTCAGGCCCTATTCTCGAGGCTAAGATACTGTGGGAAGTTGCTGATTGTGGTAGGCCTGAATAGAAGTCAGCGGCAATGTGACTATTGGGACTGAATGAGCAGGCAAGTTTAGTGTAATCTGGTGAAGAGTGTTGGTGAAAATTGATCTACTCCTGGGTATGATACAGAGACATATGTGGTCCTAGTGACAGTGGAAATGATACCGCCACACCATACCACCATTTACGAGGTAACATGTACATCAGCATTTCCTTCTGCAGGACTCATCTTAATTGTTCTGCTCATTTAGACATAATCTCCACGTGTTACATGTTGAATTTTCGTTAACATATCTTAGTTATGTCAACGGTTCTTTCCTTCTAGTGACACTAGCCTGATGAACCTCGCATATCTGCATGTGCTTTCCTTATTCTTGATACCTGTCTGCATGCCTATTCTTTGGCACGTATAAACCTGCTCATTTATTCTTCTTCCTTCTTGCGTGCCTGCCTTCCTTAGCCAACCTTCCAGTCGCCATTGTTCTTACCTAGTATGCATATGTCGTCCATTGGCCAAATGAAGTAAAAATGCTCACTATTTCGTTAGAATGAAATTTTTCACTTGGTAATGTAAGATAAGAAAATGTAGCATGAAATTTTTCACTTAGTAATTTGAGATAAGAAAATGTGATCTAGTTGATTTAATTTGTAATGGAATTTGATGACTGTTAAATAGTATTTGATGTACATATTTGATTAACAGTGTTCCCTCTTATAGTTAAGGTAATTAATATTTGTCGTTCTTATATTTTAGTTGAACTTCAATATTTCTGTGAAGCTAGTCAATTTCTTGTCCTTCAGTCCATATTCTGGAGACTAAGATAGCATGGGAATTTGCTTATTTTGGTAGGCCTGTGTCACTCTGAATAGAAGTCAGTGGCAATGTGTCATTTCAGTCTGAATGAGCAGGCAAATTGAATGTAATCTGGTGAAGAGTGTTGGTGAAAATTGATCTACTCCTGGATATGTTACAGAGACATAAGAGGACCTAGTGACAGTGGAAATGATACTGCCTCATCATAGCACCATTTACAAAGTAACATGTACATTAGCATTCCATTCTGCAGGAGTTATCTTAATTGTTCTGTTCATTTAGACATAATTTTCACGTGTTACATGTTGAATTTTAAGTAATATACCTTAGTTAGTAAGTTTTTTCCTTCAAGTGACAATAGCCTGATGAATCTCACATATATGCACCTGCTTGCCTTCGTATCAATGCCTGTCTGCATGCCTGTTCTTAGCATTTATAAACCTGCTTCTTTATTCTTCTTCCCTCTTGTGTGCCTCAGCCAACCTTGCAGCTGGCATTGCTCTTAACTAGAATGCGTATGGTTTCCATTGGCATGAGGAAGTAGAAAACACACACTATTGACTTGACATGAATTTTTTCAGTTAGTAAGAGTACATAAGAAAATGTGATCAAATTGACTCAAGTTATAATTGAAATTGAGACCCTGTTAAAATTGTTTGAGATATATATTTAACTTTAAGATATCATCAGAGCCGTTTGTTTCTCTCTGTTAGAACTTCTGAATTGTTGACAGATATTTATGAAACTTGGTGTGAATATCGTGACTATGGAGACCAATCCACTTATGTGAAGTTTAATTATCTACTATCAGTAATATCAACATGACAAACGTATGACTGCATGTCCTGATACTTGCAGAACCTCCTGATACTTGCAGAAAACACCTATGTCCAAATATGTGGTACTAGATCTTCGGAAAGCATGTATTTTTTTTATTTCTAGTGGAAATGAGACTAAGTCCCTTCTACTGCGGCCACTTCTCGCCTATTGTACCAACCCCAGATGATTGGTGAGGGTGATTGTGGAGCAATTGGTGGAATGAAGATTGGCTGGGGAAACCAAAGAACTGGAGAAAACCTGCCCCAGCCCCACTTTGTCCACTACAAATCCTACTTGACCAGACCCGGGATCGAACCCGGGCCACCGTTTTCGGAAGCCAGCGACTAACCACTTGAGCTATGGTGAGGCCATGGGAAGGCATGTAAGTGTCACTGTAAAAGCTTTTGTTAAATATCTGGTAGGGTGTAAGTGCATGGCAGCTGCACAGTCATTATGAATGTATAACTTTCTGTCATTTAATGGGAATAAGTAGGTATTAGATTTTTATGTAAATGCATGGTCTAATTTCCTGCTGTGTAGTGAACTCATTTCGGTACTAGTACCAACCTGAAGTTTTAACACACCATGTCACTTAATTCTGTAGCACTTATTTTTAATATTTGAAGGTTTGGGATATACAGAATGTCCCAGGAGAAATGTGCCATACTTCAGGAGGGTGTTCCTTATGTTAAAGTATGCCAATATAACCCAAAACACCTATGTCCAAAGTTGAACGGTTACAGAGATAATGGCCCAAGAAAAGTGTGGTCTTCTGGCGGGTCCACGCAGCTGACAAGTCTTATCGCTGTTTGCCCTTGAGTGTGGTGATGACGGCTCACACTAGCCGCAAACACTTGCATACCAAAATACGAAGTCAGCCATGTTATGTCAGTGCTTTCCGTTCCTATGACATGTATAGTGCTTGGAACCCTAATGACAACTATGACATGGCGTGCGAGTTTCTTTGTAGTTCAATTTAATGGCTTCATGTCACTCCCTAGTTAGTTTGATGTTATGTACATTATTAACATTACAGAAACTGCATATTCCTGCCAGTTTTAATATGTATTTGGTAATCAACAAGTGTGTAACACTGTAAATTTCACACTTCTCTGGCCATTATCTCCATAACCGTTCAACTTTGAACATAGGTGTTTTCGATTATATTGGCATACTTTAACATAAGCAACACCCTCCCGAAGTCTGGCACATTCCTGCTGGGGCATCCTGTATATTCTGTGTATTAATATGTTTGAGGTATTTGGCAGTTTTCTGTACACATTTGTAATGTTATGTTTAATACAGTTGTCACAGTTTACAACACTCATAATTGTTCACATGTTTGTATAATCATTAGCTATCTGTCTTAGTGTAAAGTCATTTATATAGTGCTGTGGGGTTCTCTTTTCGATGTGTGTAGACTTTGTCATTACTCCTATGACAACCCACTTCTTCGGAACAATTTGTTGGCCCTGAAAAGGACCGTGGCTGCTGAGATGATTGACCGGTGAGGTAGCGCGGCGCGCGCCGGTAAGGAGAAAGGCTAGTTACGGTGAATGGCTAGTGAAAAGGCAAGTCGTCGAGCGCGGTCGTAGGAGCCATGAGGCAGTGGCTACGCCAGATGCCTAGTGAGTCAGACCGTAACACGACCACCGGCGAGTCCAGGCGCGGTGCCCCAGTGAGTCGGGTGTGAGAGCGCTGGAGGGCCGAGGCAGTCGTGCCCGGCGCAGCCTGCCGATGCCTCCGAA
>NW_019739017.1:28300-32430 GCF_002891405.2 Cryptotermes secundus
ATCCCACATCTCATTCATATTACACAGCGCACGGGCTTAAAAGGATATCCAAATTTAGCGTCAGTTTCCACAAGTGAATAATTGGTATCAGACACAAGGACAAAGTGAAGGTTGTGTCTCCACCTCCAAAACTTATCCTTACCTGATCGTTAAGAAGAATTGACGGTGGATGTTTTATCCTGCTCACTTAGTGATGGTTTGAAATTCTGTGTTGTGTTAGTTTGGTATGCTGAGGTGGCATCTGATAAGGAAACTGTAGGTCTAGGTGCAATTAAGGCACATTTTACAATTATATGACAGTCGTTAAGGAAATTAGAAATTTTGGCATGCACTTGAGTGAAGGTGTTGGTGTCAGTCATAAAAGTAAAAGCTGCAATTAAATCTCTCCTTTTAAAGTAAGTGTATAGTGTGTATGAAACTGTCCAGCATTTGGCAAAGAAGTCCAGAATATTAGGCCGTCGCTTCTATGAAGAAATATTCATGAGGAGAAGGCTTACGGCTTCCAGAGGAAATATCACTGAATCTTGGAACTGTGCTGAAATACTGTTCTCTCACATCTGTGGATGTTGAAAGGTCTGTGCATGTAAACTTGTCCTGACAGAGAAGCATCACAACTTACTCCTGAAAATGTAGAAGAAAGACATTGTGACACTCCAATGCAAATCATGACCCAGAAAAAGTGTGGAGATGAGAACCTGTGATATTTGCATACTTTGCCTTTTCAGAGCCCATTTTTGTGCTTCGAGAGCATAGTTTTTTAATATTTGGAGGACATGCATGTCCCACCCCCACCAATTTTTTAATGCTTAGGAATTTGATGTCTGCAGATAAGTAATGATGTGCTGGCTCTAAGGGTGAGATAGTTTTATATGGCAGTAGCTCATGAGTAGCATTTACAAACACGGCATTGTGCGGGATTTCATAATGTTATGGAGAATATTGAATGAAATTCAGTGATGGAAATTTTGTATAGAAGTCGATCATTATGTTATATAATCATTAATTTATAGTTGCTGCTAATCTTGCTGTGTAGGCTGAAACATATGAAGGAAAGAACACTTCATTGAGTTAGTTCTTCCCATAGCTTCTTGTTCCCCTGCTCGATGTAGGAAGGAAATATTGAAACTGATTTTGAGAAAATAATTGAGAGAATGCAAACTTGACTGACCTGGCTGCTTACAATCAAAAGGCAGCTTTTTAGATGATGTTGAAGTTTACCATCTATAAGAATATTGGATTTATTAATAGCTGACTAATTAAGTTACCATGACAGCCAGCTCGTAGTTTCCATTCTCTAAAGAATTCTTTGGTCTTATACAAACAAGTAATATGTTTCTGTAGTAAGATACAGAAACACCGATTTATATTACATTTTCTGTTGCATTGATATCACTTATGAGTGACACTAGACTTAACAATCATTGTGGTTTGGTGTGGGTAAGAAATGACTGCTCGTCTCCCTGTGCAGATTAACTGTTAACGAGGAGCTTGAAAGGGGTAAATTAACAACTGTAAAGTTGATGTGGTGCACCCAAATCAGTTGGGATAAACACAGGCTAAATATGGTTTATTATGCAGGTTACTGAAGATCTTGATTTGTTTTTTTTTTAATCAGCTGCTCTTGAAGGAGACTGTTACTGTTTCACCGAGAAAAGAATATTTCCCCTTGACCCAAGTGTGGGTAGTACAAAGATAAAGCCCCCAAACTCTAGATTTTGCCATTAAATGGAGGTGGAAAGTCATTTTCGAAGAATATTCTTTGGTATCATTGGATTGGCTGGGCCCAGACCCATTCTGTGTGTAGTGGCAAACAGACAAATTCTGTCCTTTCTGGGAATTGCGCCAAAGTTTAATGAAAGGGGTTATATTGACCTTTTTTATTGTCTAAGTAAGATTTGAGGCTTTCACGGCGGTGACTATGAAGGAAACAGTCTTCTGGGATTTGGCACCGTGTAAATGTGGTGTTAACCGACGTTTCGGAGGAACATATCGTAAAGCAGACTGCTTTTACCGGTTCTCACGGTCTCTTTCCTTGCAGATTTCTTATATATTTTTTCTTCTACCCTGAAGATGGAGGCGATACGTTCCTCCGAAATGTCGGTTAACACCACATTTACACGGTGCCAAATCCCAGAAGACTGCTTTTTTATTGTCGTTACAAAAATGACTTGTGGCAGGAAACTATTTGTATAACATAAATATATATCACCTGAAGTATATAATATTCATTTGGTGCATTTAAGAGAAATACAATTCATCTGTATTCTCACACTAAGTTCTCTGGGCCAATGTGAAACAAGTGAACTTATCTTACAGTCTTTAGTGTGTCTATCGAGTCCTTTCAGAATTCTTTTTGTGGTTTTCAGGCTGAAACTTGTGGATGGTTAAAACCTCCCATAAGTCATTCTTAATTTTACACATTATGTATGGTATGTGCATAAATTAAGAATAATTTGAATACTGCATATAAAAAATGCCATAGTTAACACTTTTGCCTGATCTTTTTAAAATTTATAGGGTGGTATGAACCAAGGCTTTTTAATTTTAAATGAGGCATTATTGTGTTAGAAGGGCAAGTTACTTTTAATGTTACCCTGTTTTAATATATAAGGAGCAACGAATGGTTTTGCAACAACCAAATTTGTGGAGGATGGTCGATTTTAGAGCTGGATATATACGAGGTGCAATTGGGAAGTTCCCAGACTAGGTCAAAAAAGAAATGCTGGCATAACTTACTCAATTTTGGCTGCTGTTTCCTTCAAAACAGTCTCCTTGGGAATGTATACAGCAATCCCATTGTTTTTTCCACATTTCAGAAGTACAGTGGAAATTATTTTCCTTAATGCTGCCGAATACCCCTTGCGATTCCCTTTGGATGCCAGATACTGTTTCAAAACATCATCCCTTCAGTTTCATTTTCAAGTTGGGACACAGCGAAATCATAGAGGCCTAAGTCTGGTGAGTATGGAGGATGGGCAATGATAACCATGTTGTTGCTAGTCACAAAGTCTCTGGTTTTCAAGTATGTGTGGATGGGCATGTTGTGATGAAGGAGCCAGTTGTGGTTATGCCAAAGTTCCGGTCCTTTTCATAGCACATTTTCTTTCAAGCATCTCAAAACGTCACAGTAAAATTCAGAGTTCCCTGTAATGTCAGGAGGAATATATTCGCTGTGAAGAAGAAAACAATGAGCCTGCTCTTTGTTGAACTCTGGACCTGCTGCACCTTTTTTGCTCGTGATTGTGGGCTCTTCCACTAGCGATGATTGTTGCTTTGTTTCTGGATCATAACAGCAAATCCAAATCTTGTCAACCACTGTGATACTAGAAATACTCATAAAAGTTAGGTCCTCATTAGCCCTCTCTCATAGCTCAAGACACAGGTTTACACGCCGCTGCTTTTGATAATTTGTCAAGAGTTTGGGAATAAACTTCGTGGCAATACTGCGCATGTTCAAATTTTCTGTTCATATCTCCTGACAAACTCCGTAACTGATCGCAGTGGTGTCTGCGAACACATGGATAGTTCGGCGATGGTCATCATGGATGAGTTCTCGATTTTTTCAACATTTTCTGTTTTGTTGCCAGTGCTAGGTCGTCCTGAACGTTCATCATCTTCAACTGACACTCGACCTGCCTAGAAACGTGAATGCCATTCAGAAACCACTGTCTGGCTTAAAGAATGGTTTCTGACTATTAAGATTGTGCCACTGTTCTTTTAACAAATTGTAACCCTTGTTTGGCAGACTATGTGATTTTTAAATTATGGCTGTTTGATGTACAAGTAACTTAAATGTTTCAGTGTTACAAACATTTACTTGCTGAAAGAACAGACATGGAATGAACCTAATTGAAATGGTAATGCTACAGAATTTCTTTGTGTTAGCTCAGTAGTTAAAATATTTATTTGAGAAGTTGATCAAAACAAAGAATGGCAACAATCTACGGCACCATGGGCATGTTCACCTCCAAACACTACTTGTTGCCTTTACCTTATATACATTCAGCGTTTCTCAACATTCTTCATCCAAGAGAATGCATGGTGGCTATATCTAGGCTTACTTTTAATTGCATAATGTAATAGCGTTGATAAATTGTGTATATTGTTGTTACTTAAGAAAACTTTTTCAT